>NW_025335440.1:2064279-2203417 GCF_004798865.1 Varanus komodoensis
CTGAGGAAAGAAGGGAAGCAAAAGGCAAGGGAGAAAGAGAAAGATACAAACAATTGAATGCAGAATTCCAGAGAATAGCTAGAAGAGATAAGAATGCCTTCTTAAATGAACAGTACAAAGAAATAGAAGAAAACAATAGAATAGGGAGGACCAGAGATCTCTTCAAGAAAATTGGAGATATAAAGGGAACATTTCATGTAAAGATGGGAGTGATAAAGGACCAAAATGGCAGGGACCTAACAAAGGCAGAAGAGATTAAGGAGAGGTGGCAAGATTACACAGAAGAACTATACACGAAAGAGCTTAACATCTCTGATAACCACGATGGGGTGGTCACTGACCTCGAGCCAGACATCCTGGAATGTGAAGTCAAATGGGCCTTGGGAAGACTGAGCAACAACAAAGCTAGTGGAGGTGAAAGTATTCCAGCTGAGCTATTCAAAACCCTAAAAGACGATGCAGTAAAAGTGCTACACTCAATATGCCAGCAAATTGGGAAAACTCAACAGTGGCCACAGGATTGGAAAAGGTCAGTTTACATTCCAATCCCAAAGAAGGGCAATGCCAAAGAATGTTCAAATTACCGCACCATTGCACTCATTTGAAATGCTAGCAAAGTGATGCTCAAAATCCTACAAGCTAGGCTCCACCAGTATGTGGATCGAGAACTACCAGAGGTACAGGCAGGATTTCAAAGAGGGAGAGGAACTAGAGATCAAATTGCCAACATATACTGGTTCATGGAGAAAGCTAGGGAGTTCCAGAAAAACATCTACTTCTGCTTCATTGACTATGCTAAAGCCTTTGATTGTGTGGATCACAACAAATTGTGGCAAGTTCTTCAAGAGGTGGGAGTACCAGACCATCTTATTTGTCTCTTGAGAAACCTATATGCAGGTCAAGAAGCAACAGTGAGAACTGGACACGGAACCACTGATTGGTTCAAAATTGAGAAAGGAGTTCGGCAAGGCTGTATACTGTCCCCCTGTCTATTTAACTTACATGCAGAGCACATCATGAGAAAGCCAGGGCTAGATGAAGCACCAGTTGGAATTAAGATTGCTGGGAGAAATATCAATAACCTCAGATATGCAGATGATACCACTCTCATGGCAGAAAGTGAAGAGGAACTAAGGGACCTCTTGATGCTTGAGGAACTAAGGGAACTCTTAATGTTGAGTTTCAAGCAAAAGTTGGCTTGAAACTCAACATTAAGAAAACCAAGATCATAGCATCCAGTCCTCTCACTTCCTGGGAAATAGATGGGGAAGAAAGGGAGGTAGTGACAGATTTTATTTTCCTGGGCTCCAAGATCACCACAGATGGGGACTGCAGCCAAGAAATTAAAAGATGCTTGCTCCTGGGGAGGAAAGCTATGGCAAATCTAGACAACATACCAAAAAGCAGAGACATCACCCTGCCAACAACAGTGCGTATAGTCAAGGCCATGGTTTTCCCAGTTGCAACATATGGCTGTGAAAGCTGGACCATAAGGAAGGCTGAGCGCAAAAGGATTGAGGCCTTTGAATTGTGGTGCTGCAGGAGACTCCTGCGAGTCCCTTGGACTGCAAGGCAATCAAACCGGTCAGTCCTAGAGGAGATCAACCCTGACTGCTCTTTAGAAGGCCAGATCCTGAAGATGAAACTCAAATACTCTGGCCACCTAATGAGAAGGAAGGACTCCCTGGAGAAGAGCCTAATGCTGGGAACAATAGATGGCAAAAGAAGAAGGGGACGGCAGAGAATGAGGCGGCTGGATGGAGTCACTGAAGCAGTTGGTGTGAGCTTGAGTGGACTCCGGGGGATGGTGGTGCACAGGAAGGCCTGGAGGAGTGTTGCCCATGGGGTCGCGATGGGTCGGACACGACTTCGCGATTAACAACAACAACAACCCTCGCCTCCAATAGCTGAAGCCCTCTGTGCAGTTCGCAACAGCTAAGTTGCCCATCCAGATTCCAGCCAGGACTGACCCTGCTTAGCTTGCAAGATTAGGCAAGATCAGATGCTTCAGGCCAGATGGAAGCTCTCATCAGTGTTCCGTTGTAACTAGGCAGGAGAGGTTGGTTGGTTGCATAAGTGAGGGCAAGGATGTGTCTCCGTAAAAGCAAAGCTGTCATATTTCAGGCACAGTGTGGGAAAGCCAAGCCACTGGAGAAGACAATCATGCTAGGGGAAGTTGGAGGCGGTAAAAGAGAATGGACACTAGCCAACCTCGAGATGGACGATGTCCGTGATGGCCTCGCATTACAAGAGCTGAGTGGGGCTGTGAAGGCGGGGACGTTTTGGAGGTGAGTTGGCTGCACAAGTGGCGTGCACATGTCTCTGTCTGCAGCTCATGCTGTATTCCATGGGGCAAGGAAGTTGCATGTGAGTGGTTTGAACCGCAATAGGGAAGGGCCATGCTGCCTGCTCCCGGCTGGCTGGTGGGGCTCCTTGGGGAAGTTCCTATGCCAGGAAGAAGAATTCAGTTGGGATATGGAAGACCAGTGTCCCTCCATCAGCCCAGGGGGCAGCTGAAGGACCACTCTTCCTCAAGCCTTGCAGAACCCTGATGGCATGTGGAAGTTCCATTCCGCTGACCAGAGGAGGGTCAGAGGCAGAGAAGGTTCCTCTCCTCTCTGGCAGAAGAAAATCTGCTCTCAGGAGTTAGAAAGTGGAATTGCCTACACGAGTTCTGGATGAGGCCATTATCTTCTTCTTTCCCTCTTTTAATCTAGGGTAAACTGTCCCTGATGAAAACCCAAAGGATCTGCCTGCCTATGAAAGAAACAAATAATAAAATCAATTAAATCTATGAATGTCCCATTTCATTCCGTTCAACCATCTGGGTGAAAGGAACAGTGAACAGATGTAGTCTTAAAGATGTATCAGAGATGTGCACTTCCTCTTCCCTTTCTGGGGATGAAGACTAGAAAACAGGTATAATCAAGAATAGGAAAATCACAACTTATGAAAATGCATCTATGCAGCTGCTTCGAGATCATTGGGGAGCTTTTGAAAATTCAATTAAGAGCTCCTGATAAAGTGGCAAAGGGCACTTCGACTCTGCCTTTGACAAAAATGAACATCATTGCTGGGCTGCCACAGGAACCTCTCGTCTCTCTCTCTCCTCCTGAACAAGTGCTGCAAACTGATTCCGTCCCCGCACACCCCTTTGTCAAACATTAACACTCCTTTCAGTGCTGTTAACGCGCACCAGCCAGGCAGCCGTCTCTCTGGATTTGGGATCCTGTCACTCAATCATGCCATTCCAAGGGCATTGCAACCCAATGGCTTCTAATGGCTATTGATGTATTCCTTTTGGTGGGCAGAGGTGAATTTGAGAAAAAAGGAAATGGCCACTGAGATGAAGAGACAGATCTAGGAAAAGGGAGGAGCAGAGGAGGCCATTTTGGTGAGAGTTTTATGATGGAGATCTGCCAGCGCTTCGGAAAGGATGAAATTTGCATAGCACACAATGTTTATCTAGAAGGACTTGAATTCAGTGCCTGGCCTCCTCAATTAATCTCCAATTAAAATTCAAAATCTGATTTCAGTACGTGTGTAAGGGGATTTTTTTGAGGGATAGAACTAAAAATATCTAGCAATGACTTTAAGAAATGACCGCCTCCAAAGCTTCTCTCAACCTGCAATTAGTCTTTTCAGAAATCTTTATTTTTAGCATCGTTTTAAGGCCTAAATGCCATGTGAGGGAAGTGGAGCAGGGGGAATCTTTCTCTAAAGGGTGGTCCCAACATCTCCCTGCTTGGCACAAGTGAACATGAGGCCTGGGGAGAAGCTGAGCAGCCTGGAGGAGGAGCTGGTGGATTGGCTAGGGAGCCCATGGAGGTCCCCTTTAGCCTGTATGCGTTTGTCTTGAGGTACCTCAAGCAACAGACCCCCAAAAAGGACAGAAGAAGATTCCATAAAGGTCTTCCTGGTCTCTTTTCAAAGCTAAAATTTTCAGTGAAAACCTCCAGAAAATAGAATTAAACTCAGTTGAGGGAAAGCTGTGCTATGATGCTTTTTTTAGAGTTTGCAGGACAAACTATCCTTGTGTGCAGAAAAGCTAAATGGGTCAAGTCTTGCTATGTAAATGTTCTGGTTTCACGTAGTCTCAGGAAGGATTAAGCCTCAAGTTACCTGCACTGGCTGATATTTGAAAACTGTTCTTATTTTGAGAATAACCTCCTAGGTTAGGCAGAACAACAGCTTTTCATACCCAGCATTTTCCTTGCTTGAGATACTTTCCTCTGGGGTCAAAAATAACCCCAAATATGGTTAATGCTAGGGTTTTGTTGTTGTTGTTGTTGTTGTTAATGCAGGGATAGTTAGAACGAGATGCAAGACCACACAGCTTCCCTTCAGGTTGGAAAAACTCCAGTTGGAGGAAAGCGACAGTCTTTCCCTGCTATGGCTGAAAGTGGCGGTACTACAGATGTGTTCCTCAGGGTGGTAAACACAGTGGCACACCTAGCTAATAGTAGGTGTATTAATAGTTAATAGTTTTACCTTCTCAACAGCTCCACTGGTTCCTTTCTACTGTCCTGTTGCTGGCATGTGAGCCCAAGTATTCCTGCTCTCCCTGCTGTCCCTCCCTGGATTTACTAGCCTGGAGCGTCCAACTTCCCAAGGGTTGCCAGCAGCCCCACAGAACTCAGTGAGATTTACCTTTGAGCAGGTGTGCATGGGATTGCACACACCACAATTGCCCCTCCAGCATACAGGAGTTGGAGCAGGACCCATTGATGCAGCTCAGGAATTTTAGAACCTGGAGTTATTGCTCTTATGGGACTTGAGACGGCCAGGCCTCTCACAACTAGCATTTCTCCTAATCTCCTGCATCAGTTGCTGCCCCGCACTTCCCCTCTTCTCACTGCTGCTCTCACTTCCCGAGACACTAGAATAAGGAACGGGGGGAGGACGGCTGCCTATTTGTCAGCCCTGATTAAGAAGAAGCCATGCTCGGCCTGTGTTCAGCTGTGCATTCTAAAGGCACTTAGTGCAGGACGCCGTCCAGAGTTTTCTGCTGTTGCCCTGATGCTACACCCCTCTGTGGGGGAATATGTACCATCTTGCTGCAGGAAGGAACAACCTGTTTAATTTTTTAAAGAAAAGAAAGAAAAGCACATGCCTCAGCCTGTGTCCCCTGCGACAGCAAAATACATTTTCAAAAGGAGAGGCCAGCACTGGCACAGTGTGGGGAGTTGGGCTGTGGCGCGGGCACTGCCCCCCTGGCAGCCCCCTGTCGGCAGCCCCCACTGCCCCAGGTGGTGGTGCTTTGCTAACTCGGTGCTCTCTGGCGGGTCACTTGAGGCTGGGGGCCCTGAGCACTGATGACGAGGAACAGCCACGCCCCCCCTCCATGCCCCTGATCCAGAGGCAGCAGGATGCAGTGAAGCTGCTGACTGAAGTCTCACTGATTTCACTGGGTCTACTCTAAGCATGACTGAATCCGGGACCAAGCCAGGGTCCAGCAGTGTCCCACTGCATCACCTGCAGCCCTCTGGGAAGTGATGGCAGTCTCCGCCAGAGGAGCACAGGATCTTTGCGTCCCTCTCTCCGCTTGCACCTGCGTCCTGGCAGTTGTAAATACAAGCACGCACCTAGGAGCGCGTCCAAGAATTTATGGCAGAGACAAATATAAAGCTGGCACGGGGGAAGAATAAGGAGATGGAGAGGCAGCCCGTCTCCCCCGCTGAGGCCGTTCCATCAGTCTGTGACGGTGGAAGCCTTTTTGGCAGTGGCGGCCAATGGTTCCCTCAGCGATCGGAGCATAGACTTTTCTGTTGCATCAGCGATTTCTCACTGTCATTTGAGCCTAAGTAAATCCTTGTTTGGAGGAGACCAAGGGGTACCATTAAGGGACTGGAAGATTAATTAATTCCCTTCCTTTCTCGCTGCATAGCCTCATCTCAACCAAAGCCTAGGACACAAGTGGTGAGCAAGAGAGAAGGTTTCGAAAAGGAACCGACACTGAGTTGCTTACCTTCAGAAAGGCCAGCGAGGGTCTGGTGTGGACCCCCCACTGTCCCACAGCACTGCAGAGTGTTGGATGGCTGAAGGCAAACCAACCAGTGGCCAAGAGCGCTTTAATTTAGAAACCAGCCAGGCCTGTTTCCAAAGGGAACTGTGAGTTTCCAGCAGGTGGATTTGCATGGAGCAGGAAAGCAAAATCAAAACATAAGCAGGCAGGACTCCAGTCTGGACCAGAACCACAGAAGGGGGAATCAGGGGAGCTGGAAGCCTCTTTCCCTCCCCCAGTCAGATGCCTCCAGAAATCTGCCACCTCCAGCTTTGAATATGATGTTATATTTCTGTGTTCTCTTGTTATCATTCGCCACTCGGGATCTATTGAACGGTGGAATGGCACATGCCTCGGATAAATGAATAATTACAGTGCAAAGTGGGAGGTGCTCATTTGCACTCCACCTGGAGATGGTTTCTGAGCATATGTTCCTGCTGGGATTATGCTGGAGTTTCCTTCCTGGCAGACCCGCGTTAGAGAGCGAGAGAAGGGGAGGGCCAGCGGCAGGCTCTGTGGTGCAGTCTGGTTCCAAGGAGGCAACTTTGCAAAGAGCTTTGGGGAAGGACGTCCATATTTTGTGCTGGCCTTGTGGCTGGGCTGGAAAAGCAGCCCAGTTGCCTGCGCAGGAATTTATGCGGAGTGCTCAGGCTGGAGGAGTCCATGGAGTGCTTGCGAGCTCATCAGAATATTCTCTGCCAGGACCTTTTAGCGCTTCTTGGACACACGTTTATCCACTGCAGCCCCTTGCACTGTGCAAGAAGCCACTGAGGTGGGGTGTGTGTGTGAAGGACGTCCCAGAATGGTGACAAAAGGGGCTACAGCGGGTGGTAGTGAGGAAGCTAACAGAGATCCAGATCAGCTTTGTAACCAGCCAAATAGAAGCATTGATCTCTGTAATTGGATGGGGAACCTGATTCCGGGCACATTGACTTAAAAGCAGATTCTGCTGAGTGCAATGTCTCCCCCCGCAGATGTATTGATCAGACTGCAGCAAGCTGTGGCTTTGGGACAGTCTCCTTTCCTAGCCATCTTGCTGAGCCTCCAAATGCTACTTTCTGGCTGGGTTCAGACAACCTGGCAAGCCACGGTGCCTTTTTAAAAAACCAGTTAGTCTGTCATTGTGTCTGAAGCCAGTCATGGTATTTCACCATGGTCAGTTTGGTCTTTAGAAACTATCATAAGAAACTGCAGTTTGTTCTTGGGTGTTTGGTACCTCCGTAGTTCATCATGTTCTTCAGACCCAGGGTCATGGCTTCCCAGGTGCTGGCACAGGCTCCCTTTTGCCTGCCCGCCCGAGCACCTTTGCTTTCAGGAGATGCATGGAATGGGACCCTGGGCTAGGCGAGGCCCCTAGGGAAGGGAGCCTCCTCACCTGGCCCAGGTTCTCCCTTCCCCACTCCTGGCTGAAGGAACACCTCCTGGGCAGAAGCCGAGGAACCAGCAGAGTGTCTCTGCTCCTTTCCCACGCTGCCCAGGCACCCTTGTCCTAAGAGTGAGCCAGGTGCTCAATTCTGGAGCAGGAGGCAAGGGGCCCTGATCCGCTTCCCTGTCCTTTCTGCTGCACTTCCAGGCCAGAGTCCTGTTTGCACAGCAGAGGAAGTTTGGCAGCTGCTGGAAGCCAAACCTGGCTGGACAGCACGGCTGTCAAGGAGGAACCTGATTCCTCCCCCCCACCCCACCACTGTCATCTGGCAAGGCACCTGGAAGACTGAGAGGGAGGGAGGCTGGGGAGCTGGAGGGCAACCACAATGAGACAGACCTTCTGTTGGGCTCAGCATGGCCAGTTAGTGCTTCAGGGCAACCCAGCATGACAATTTACTGCGCTGGGTTGTCATGATGGGCAAACGCGCTCACGGTGGAAAAGTAGGAAAGGAAATCGTAGAATCATAGAGCTGGAAGGGGCCAGGAAGGCCACTGGGTCCCACCCACTGCTGCTGCAGGATGCCACGTCACCCCATTCCAGTCAGAGGGCTGCCCAGTTCATTTTGGAATGGCTCCAGTGAGGGAGAGTCCATGACCTCTCTGGGCAACTAGTGCCACTGTCACATTGGTCTTCATGTAGTGAGAAATTCTTCATGCAATAGATACATGGATTAAAACCCTTTTCTGATTTTGAAAGCCGTCCAGAGAGTTTAGTATTGGACAGCATATAAAAACTATGAATGAATGAATGAATGAATGAATGAATGAATGAATGAAAGAATGAATGTAGCAAAGCCCTGAGAGAGAGGAAAGAAGAGAAGGGAAAGGGGAAAGATGAGGGGGAGATAGGCAGAGGCATGCGTGGCTGCAGAGAGAAAACAGGGTGTGCTTAAGCATGAGAAAGAGGAAGAGAGAGAGAGACTATGGGGTGGCTTTGCCCTGCTTGTGTCCTGGCCCTAAAAGATGTCCCCAAAAGGTCTCTGGGAGAAATCCCCGCAGCCTCAGGGAATGACCATTGCACGACGCATGGAAGGGCTCTTGCTCAGGCCCCCTTTCTCTATTCACAGCGATGGTCAGACCTTGGTGGGAGGGCGCACACTGGAGGTCCCGGTCTTATTCCTCACCACTGCCAGGGATGCTCCACCTGAAAGCCTGCAGAGCTGCAGTCAGCAGGGAAACCTGCCCGAAGTGGATGGAGCAGGTCAGTATAAGGCAAACGATTCATATCTGGGTGAAATCTGGGAACAGAACTAGAGAGTCCATGGAATCACAAAGACCCGGGCATGACTCTGCGACAATACAAGAATAGTATAAGGCAGTTTCCTATGATGCAAGAGAATTTTCCTAGGTGGTGTCACCATCTATAAATACAATGGATGTGTACATGTGCACATGCAGGAATTCAAAATAAATATGTAACAATTTCACTTGCCATCAGTGCTTGGCAGAATCCTAAATCACTTCAAAAGAGGACTTAAATGATTCCAAACTTGGTGTGCATTTGGCAGGCTCAGACAGCATAATAGTTGTCCTTAAAGAATATCAGAACCCTCCAAACTCAGCCCTTCTGAAGCTAATTCAGAGCCAAGTATTAGTACTCAGTCTCACAAATTCAGGTAGGTCTTGGTTAGTTAATTTCCCTTTATGTGCCAAAAGGCCCCGGAACACTCCTGCAAAGGCACGTCCTTCCAAATGATGCTTCGGGGGAAAAACGCAACTTAGTGTTAGATGGCTTGCCTGGCCTTCATAAGGTCTTAGGGTAGTCCTTAGCATCTCCACATGTGGCTGAAAAAGACTTGGGGTGAGTGAGAGTTTCATTGATATTTTCTTTATATCTCTTCATAAACTGGATGAAAAGACCAGTTTTGAAGAAGAAGGAACGTGGGATTTTTCCAACCCAAGCCAAAGCCCCAGTGTGATTCCATGGGGAGCTGCTGACAAACTCAAGGCAGACTTAGAGGGGCAAAGGCTCTGGCTTGCTACAAAGCAGCTTCTTATGTTCTTAAGAATTGGTGTGCTCCCCCGGCATTCTGGGGAAAATGCGGCTGCCAGCCAGCAGCCACTGGGTGAAGCGCCACAGCTAGAAAACCCGGGCAATGGTGAAGCGGTTGGTGCAAAAGTATCTCCAGTTCTCAAAACTCCCTGAATTTGTCCCAGAGCTCTCTTTCAGCTTGGTATGATGAAACTTACAGAGAGATGGGCTCACCCACTGCCTGTTAAAAAGTCAGCATTTTTCAGAGTTTGGATTTTCCTTAGCTCATTTCACAAGAAGGGATGCATAGATTTTATTAAATCCATTGCATCTGTGTTCTTTCATTCCATCATCCTCTCATTGACAGAACTGGACAATCTGGGTGAACATTCTGTTCATTTGCAAATGTGAATTAATGCAAATGTGCCTTTGCACATACATGCAACCCCCCCCCCCCCGCCCACAAACAACTGGATGGAAAGTGTCCATGACTGGGAAAAAGCTGGCTCACTGCACAATCCCAGACTGGATTCACAGAAATCTAATCTCACTGGAATCCATTGAGAATTTCTTTCGCATCCCTAACCACAAAACGGAACTCACTAAAACAGTTTTGTCTACCATTGCTCTTCACGTTCCTCCTCCATCTCAGACTGCCAGACCTCTTACCCTCATCTTTTAAAGTCACTCTTCCTTTTCATCCTATTCACAGAAAGACAAAAGCAAAATAGTGGCAGCAGCCATCGTGCGGTGCGGCTCAGTTCAATGTGTGGAAGGGACTGATCTAGCCATTTGATGCACAGCGACCTAGACCAGGGTATGAGAGCTGTGCTCTCCAGGTGTGGATGGACTTCAGTTGCATCACCTGTGGCCAGAGAGCTGAGCTAAGCTAAGAAAGGTAAGCATCTAGGCCAAAGACAAGAGCATGAACAAGGCCATGCCAGAAGACGATCCAGGACAAAGAAATGCCAGGACAAAGTTCATGAACAAGACCCTTCTCCTTCTCCTTCTCCTTCTCCTTCTCCTTCTCCTTCTCCTTCTCCTTCTCCCCTCCCCCTCCCTCCCCCCTCCTTTCCTAGACTGCCCAATCAATGAGAGGTTCACAACTGTAGCAGGAAAAGGACTGAGAGCAAGATCCGAGCAAGGTTGTGCCAGGACAATAACATTTCCACTTGGTATCTAAATGCTTTCAGAGAAAAAGCAACTAGACCTTTTGGGAGAGGAGGGCATCATGCCCAAGAAAGCTTCATTCCACATTGCCTTCATCTGCACAGCTGGCTGGGAGAGGGAGCCATGGAAGATCGAATGAAGTGGGTAAGAAGAAATGGGCATGGGGGAAGCGTATTTCTCTCCCACTGAACTCAGTGTGACTGTGTGAAAGGGGGCTTCTTGTTGGCTTGCTCGCACCCATTGCCAGCTTGTGCCAACAAGCCAAAGAGTAGGAGCATTGTTTGGGTTGCAAAGTGTGCTAATGGCATCCTTGTCCTCCCAGCACCTCCTCTCCAGGCTTGGGTCCACCTCACTAAATCCTGTGGACTTTCCCATCTCTGCATGTGTTTTTAACTTTTAGTTCTTTTGCTCTATTTCGTCTCTGTCCTGTCCTCCACATGCAGCAAAAGCTTATCAGGAGATGAAAGATTTGAAGGACATGCATAATGAATAGCCTGGCATTATTTGAATAATTTAATTTCGCCATCACAGCAGCATTCTCCAGGTACGGCCTTAATTTTGCAATTAGGAGATACAAGCAGAAGCTGCCACATCTCACATGATTAAGGCTCAGACAGGCAGAGGGGAAAGGGATGGGCTGGTGGGTGTTGGAGGGCAGGCAGGAGCAAACAGCCTGGAAGCTGCTTGAGCACAGGTAATGCAAAGAGCAGAGCAGAGCAGAGCAGAGCAAACTGGGCTGCCCGGTCCATAGTTTGAGGTGCGCAATGCATCAATGCAGAGAACTACAGTTCTCGCCAGGCGATGCTTGTGGTGATGCTGCGTCTTGCGGTGACTTGCCGAGCTGCCCTGATGGTGCAGAAGAACAGGCCGTTTGCAGGAGGGAGGTTTCTGGCTGCCCTTGGATGAATTTCCATGCAGGAGAAGGGCCCTGGGGAGGAGTGACTGGACAGGGTCGCTGCAAGTGGGAGGAGTCTGAAGACAAAGGAAAACTGGGGGAGAGAATGAGCGGGGATTAAGAGCCCCCATTGCAGGTGAGGAAGTCCAAAGGCCTGGCAGGTGTCATTTTTCCATAAATCTCTTCACAGGATTTTACTCACATTTGCATTCCCAGTCTGCATTCATTTCCTATTTTAAAAACAGTCCTTTCAAAATATGTATTTAAATGTGTACGTTCTCTAGCACACAAATTTAAACACACATTTATCTGCCAAAATAGTATTTAAACACGGACTTTCTCAAACAGAGGATCTAAATGCATTTTTTGATATCCTCAAGCTGCCAAGCTCTGCACCGAAATATCGGGGAAAACACAAACTCCAGAGCAGCAGAAAAAAATACACACTGGTCCAACTCTGATTACTTTTGAGGAGGAATGCAGAAAGGTTGAATTTCTCAAGAAAATACTTCTAGCTGCTTTTAACTGTTTCTCATTAGGGGATGCTGGGCCAAAGCATCTTCCCTTCCATGGTTGCTGGCGGGGAAGTTGGGCGACAAGGAGGACGGGGTGACCAAGGACACTGTAGGTGGCCTCAAATTCCAGGTTCCAAATTTCCTTTTTAATGGGAAACCCCCAACACTCACAGAGCCTGAGGCAAAATGTTCAGCCCATGCGCATTGTGAGAAACTGAGCTGCTCCTGCTTTTAAATATTTTGAGTCAACACATAAAGTCACAGCAACGGTTGACACGCCTACCTCAAGGTGGACATGGTAGGTATGTCATGAGTGGAGCTGGCTGGAGCTGGGGTCAGACTAGATGGCCCAGGAGACTCCTTCTGACTCGTTCTGTTTCTATGTTTCTATGGCCATGCCTCATCCAATTTTAAACCTTTCTGTTTGTCTTTGCTGCTCAATTGTTTGCCATCAAAACAATTCATAAATCTAGGATTTTTGTGCAGCTGCCTTGGAGCAAAATACAGTAGCAAAGTTAGGGGTTCATAATCTTCTAGCTTAGGTTGTGTGTGTAGTTTTCTTCTGACTATGGAAATATTTTACAGATTATCCTGCCTGTGCATGTAGATAAAAAGCATAAGTTTTGTACCTCTGTTTTAGGAGGCAGCATTCTGGCTGAAACTTTGGGCCATTCATTCACTTGCAGCCTCACCTACCTCATGGGATTGGTGTTGTGAGGATGAAATGGAGTTTTGCAATCTTTTTTTTCCCAGAAGAGAAAAAGGCAGGATGCAAACACATCTAATAATACTGCATTTCTCAGTATATGCAATATAATATTGTGGAATAGTCTTCACTTGTTCTCACAGATCTTATTTGAGGCTGTTTACAAAGTGAATTAGAGCCTCAAATCATTACATCTTCAATTATCCTAGCAAATAATGTCACAGTACTCCATTGAGAAGAATTGACTGAGAATGGCAAATTCCTTTCTACTCAGGATGGAAAGAACTGGAGGATTTAAAAATTCTGGGCAGGAGAAAGGGATGCCTTCATCCCTCCCCCAAAATGCACTACCGGCCACTATGCATGTAAATTGCATACTATCCCATGCCCCGGAGCTTTCCCCACCCCAAAAAATTCCCACAGCAATGTCTCACCACCCAAGATGGCTTTGCTTTTCTTTACTTGCTCATCACTTCCAGAGAGACTGGCCTGTCCTGATTACACTGAAGCTCCTCAAGGCCTTTTAAGAGGCTGTCTTGCAAGCGCAGAACTTGGGCTTCCTGAATCCCACTGTGATTTCTCAGGTGTCAGTGCAGGTTAACACCCCCGGAAAGCTCAGTCTGGCTCGCCAGCCCCTATTACTGCCTTCTTCTGCTGACCAGGGCACTGCCTGGGCACTGGTGGCATGGGATGTCACGCGACTTTGCTCAGGGAGCCCGCTGTTGACTCGAGCAAGCCCCTCGGACGGCTGCGCCCTGTTGCTGCCACCCCGCAGCTGGTGGCTCATTGCAGGAGGAGGGCTCCAGGGCTGGGGGCAGGCTGAGTGTGGCGAGGGGGCAGGAGGTCTTCACACACATGCTTCGTGATGCAGGGAAGCCTGTTCAGAGAGGTGGAAGGGTGGGGGCGGTGGAGGCATTGCTGGGGATGGGCACTCTCACGGGGCCTGCCGGCACCTCTGAGGAGCTGGTTTCTGTAACGCATCAGAAAACCAGAAAAAAATCTGCAGAGACAAAGAGGGGAGAAAGGAGACAAATCTGTACTCCGCAGGAACCTGGCCGTAGAAGGGGCTCCTTTCTGATTGACCTTCCCTGGCTAGTTTCATTTCAATGGCTTGAGGAACTGGTCCTGTTCTTGGTTGTTCGTGGCTGCACTTCACCAACTCCACACAGGAGAAGGGCCCCAAGATGGAGGGGGCCCCACGGAATGACCTGAAAGGGATACTGCAAGGGGTGGGAGTCCAAAGAGGAAAGGGAGACGGGGAGAGAGGACGAGCAGAGATCAAACGCCTGGCCTTGTGGGGGGCAGACCTGAGGAAGATGGAATTTTCAATTCAAATTGATTTCACAAAAACATGTTACCGCAGGGAGGGGGAGTGAGAGAATGGACTGAGTGTGTCGGATACCCAGGAGCAAAGCACTAATCGACAAAGAGTGAGTGTACGAATTGCTGTTAATGAGCTTGGCAAATGCTCGCCCTGGGCTGCTAAATTAGAACCTGTTCAAAAGGGTGAGTTGTGAAAGGATCAGCCCCCTCCACCTGCCCAGCTGTGGGTCAGGATCCAAGAGAGCTTCAGGCCTCCATCTGCTGGCCAAGGACCAGCATGGCAGCCCTGGCAGTTGCAGGATTGTTCCCTCATGCCCCACTGAGCGGAGAATAGCAGCTCTGTCCCACTGGCTCTCACCCTGGGCCACGCTATAGATGGGGAGCTGCAGCAGCGTGACAGAGCATAGGCCTGGCACACAGATGTCCTCAGCTTGACCCGCAGCTTCTCTGGGGAAAGAGTCCCTAAGTGCAGGGTCACAAGGATGGTAGCTGGATTGGGGGGTGGGTGCCAAATGAGATGAGATTGAGGGAAGTGGGCCTTTTCAGCCTGGAGAACTCTGAGGGGATCTTACAGTAACTTACCGTTATGTGAAGGGGTGTCACACAGTAGAGGGTCATGACCTGTTCCCCCCTGCAGAGGGGCATAGGACGTGTCCCAGTGGGGCAAAGCTAAAGGAACCAGGCTTCAGGCTTGATGTCAGGAAGTAGGTTAGGATCCCTAGGATGTGAATGGGCTTCCATGGGAGATGGTGGAGGCCCCATCAGTGAGGGCATTCAAGGAAAGACTGGACACCCACATGTTGGAAATTATATGAGCAGAGCTAGCTTGTGCCAGGGGTCAGACTAGATGGCCCAGGAGGTCCCTTCTGCTTTGCTATGTTTCCATGATCTCTGTATCCTGCTCACACACTGGTTAACCATCTGCCTGGGGAAAACTGACAAACACCCTCCTCCCATGTCCCATAGCAACAGGGGTCCACAGGCATTCTGCCTCTGATACTGGGATTAGCATGTAACCATCAGGACTGTTATGCGAACCGCAATTGTGTAGTGCAGCCCCCCCCCCCCCCCTTTGAATCTGCAGCCAGCCATGAAACTTGCTGGGCAAGTCACAGCTTCAAAGCCTAACCTACTGCACAGGGGAGTGGCGGGGATAAGAGGGAGAGAAGAAGAGTGGTTAGTGAGTTGGTGTAGCGGGGAGAGCATTAAAACTTGGGGAGTTTTAATCCCCGTTTGGCCCTGGAGCCAGCGGGGGGACTTTGGGCCAGTCAAAGCCTCTCGGCCCAACCTTTCTCACAGGGTTGTTGCTGTGGGGATAAAATGGAGCTGTGCAGGCCACCTCGTGTTCCTTGCAAGAGGAAAAAAGGTGGGATAGAAATGGATGGACTTGCCTTCTGTGAGTTGCCCACAAAGAGGTTCTGAGCTCCTGCTTTGTATGTGGAAGGCCCCACGTTCAATCCTTTTTTGAAGCCATTCAAATTGGAGATCCTCACACCATCTTGTGGAAGTGAATTCCATCCATGGCAGTGCAAAGTCATTTGCCTGCAGCCTCCCACCAGTTTCACTGGGTTCCAGTTTAATGAGAGTGGGAGAAAAACTGCCTTCCCACTTTCGCTACACCATGGTCTCATACTGTGCGCCTCCGTCTTGCCTCTTCTCAGTTGCCCTTTAAGTCCCAGATAGTTTCTTGTCACCTGCAATGTGAAGAGTCAGTCGTATGGCACAGGCAGTGCCTCTTGAAAGGAAGGCAGCCTGACTTTGCAGAAAGCCAGCTGAGGGGAGGGCCACTGACCCACTGAACCTCGCATTTCTTTTCCCCTCATAATGGTCCCAGTCCAGTCCACTCTCTCCACCATCCAACACGCCAACTGATATAAATAAACACACCAGAGCTGCTTGTGTGGTTAATAGTTAATAACTCTGGACTAGGGGTGGATAAATCAGCCACTTTCAGTTTTTCCTCTTTTTTTGGTCTTATATTTGGTTCATCCCAATTTGAGGGTTTTTTAAAAAAAAAGTTTGGAGGAACATTCATATGCATTTTTGTGCACATTCTTTCTAATGCATGTCTTTCCATATGCATATTATTGACTAATAAACACATTTTTGTTCATGCTTCCCTAATATAGGTATGTTTGATTGCAGGACTTACTTCTGAAATCGAAGAGAAATTCTAAGCATAACTCAGCTTTGATTCATGCGTCAGTTCAGAAGTGTGGAATCAGGTAAAATTGTGATCCAAGCAAGTCCCTCCCCTTCCCTGATCTGGGCTGGACGGGAACCAAAGGCAAGGAAAGCAGGATGCCCCAAAGAGGCCGCTCCTGGCAGGCGTGGGCTGCCTTTAGGGTGGGGAGTCGAACTTGGGGAGGGCTGGCCAAGGTCAAACTCCAGGCAGCCTGCAGTTTGGATGCTCCTCTCCACCCCGGCCATTATGTCTGTGGCTTCGAGGGAACTTCAGTGCTGTGCCCAGTGCAGCCGCGAGCCCGTTGGTGCCCCAGCACTTTACGCTCCAGGCAGCAGCACAGCCATGCGAGGCGGCACGCGAGGTCATCTCCTGCTTGCTCTGTGCTGCTCACCAGTGGTGAACTTGTACCTTGTGTGGCCTGTGCCCCCATATGCACAGCCATGTGCGCTCTTTCCCTCCCCCACACACATGGACACGCACCTCCACACAGAGGAGCAGAACAGAGGCATAGAGAGCCTGCCTGCAACTCTCACCAAGATAAGGCCACTAGGGTGGTGGCTGGTTTGCAGGGAAAGCCATGGGGGGGGGGGAACGAAGGGAGTCAGGTCTTTTCGGCCTTGAGAGGAGACTGTTAGCGACATACAGGTACATGAGGTGGTGCCACGCAGATGTGGGACATGACCTTTTTTCCTTTGCAGTGGAGGGAAGGATGCTTTCCAACAGAGGAAAGCTCAGGGAATCAAGATTTAGGGTAGATGCCAGGATGTACTTCCTGAGAGTTAGGACCCCGAGGGTATGGAGTGGGCTTCCACCGGAGGTGGTTGAGGCCCCATTGGTGGGGGTGTTCAAGGATAGGCTAGATATGTACATGATGAGCATGTCATGACTGGAGCTGGGGGTCAGACTAGTTGGCCCAGGAGGTCTCTTCTGACTCACTCTGTTTCTATGTTTCATCACTGGTCTAAGCAGCAGACAAAACACCCTTGATTGGAGTCAGGGATGGGCACAAACCCTGTTCCCCCCACAGCCCACCTGGAATACAGAGCTCTGCTCAAAACTGCTGTGGTTAGCGGTGGAGAGCCTGCTTTCCCGAGGATGAACATGGGGGAGTTGAGGTATGAGCCCCCCACTGAGCACCCCCAGCACTGTCAGGATTTCTGTTTCTAGCAGCAGCAGGGAAATGGCAGCACCCTCCATGCCGCAGCCAATCCCCACCGGCTCCGGGATTGCGGGGCGGGTGCAGACTGCAAAGAGGAGGGCAAAATGCCACATGCGGTCATCCACATGTGCTCGGCAAGAATCAGAAAAAGACACTGTGTAAGAAAAGCAATGCAAAAATTTATATTTTATTTAATTCAAAAATTTAAAATACCTCTCAAATTCAGTAAAGTATGCCGAGACACAAAGGATCAGCCTCATATACAGAGACAGGATAACTTAAAATGTTATATATTGCAGACAAGCCAGCTTTATGTGTAGAATACATATTTACAATAGGTTTCATTTTTTTCCTCTTTTTATTTTTTAAATGGAAACCATATTTATACATTTTATTACATTTACAAAAAAGTGGAATCTTTCACTACTGTTTACTACAATAATGAAAAAAAGAAAATTTACATTGTGTCTTTTTTCCCTACTGTACAAACCTTTATTTCATAAAAATATATCTCTGTACAAAAGAAGTTTTTTTTCTACATTTTTCTTTTTTGTTAAACTGTAACACAAGTCTGATGGGCGCTGAAAATGAAAAGATTTCTGGTCCAGATTTCAAAAAGCAACAGGGGCATCGAAAGTCTCTCCCCACTTCCCCAGCCCCAAGGAAACCAGGGGAAATGATCTTTTTTTCAAAAGAGAAAAGAATCAAGCCTCCAGTGGGTGGATTGGCCACTGTGTCGGGATAATCAGCCTTGATGTCGTGTGTGAAATAGCAGTGGGGGCAATTCAGTTCTATACTGGCCAGCCTCGTAAGGCAGTGATTCTCACCCTTTCTGTCTCAAGAAAGCCCTTTCCATGGTGGCTATTCTGTACCCCCCCCCCACTGCTCCTCATGTGTTGTAAAATGTTCCAGGAAGCATTTTAGGCTGTCAGGCAAGCCCACAAGGATCTTTAGATTGGGTGGGTTAAGCTACCCAAGTTCCTGGAATGTGCCCAAGGGTTGGGAAGTCATCTGTCTTCCTGAGAAGATGGACTGGGACCCAGTACTGGTCCTGCCATGGCACCTTGGATTGCTCATGGACACCCCTGTTCCCAGAGTCTGAAAACACTGTTCCGCTGCATTATCTTAGCAGGATGGGGAAGGAGCCACCGCAGAAGGGTGGGGCACAGGGGGCTGTGAAGGCCTCCTGGGCCCTACCTCCATGGCAGAGCAGGAAGCTTCACCACTTGTCTTCCAAGCAGGTGGGTTCATGAGCACACACGGACTGACCCCAGAACTGGGAACTGGCAGCCCCAAAGCAAGCCCATGATGGCGACGAGGGCGATCAGAGCAAGGCTGCCATTCCACGGGCCGCTTCTGGGATGCTTCCTGCTGCTGGATGGGCTTGGGATGGGTGCACACCTAGTCCTCCATCACCCAGGCTGGGACACCCTGCATTCAGGAGCCTCAGCTGGCCCAGGAGACTCTGAGATCTAGATGTGAAAAGGTCATGGGTGCCAAAGGCTTGATTGAGCTGCTAGGGCTGCACTAGTGTTTGCCCCACCTTCCAAAGACAAAGTCAAAGTCAAAGACTTCTCTTCCACACCCTGCACTCAGCTGCTTCAGAGGAGTTGTGTTCCTCTGCCTTAAACAGCCAGTGGACAACCCATCCTCCCTGCATGTAGAAACCTACATGGCCGGGAGAAAGCCCCTGGCCTGCCTTCCTCTCTGACAACTCCTTTTCTGTGGGCAAACTGTTTTAAGGTTGTGGCTGCTCCTTTGGGCTCTGTCCTCAAGCTCAGAAAGAAAGAGGTGGCTTTCTCATTTTCCCTTGGCATCATCAGATACAGGATTATGGGAAGTGCTGCCTTGGAAATGGCCACTCTAGTAAAGTATTTCAGATCAGGAGGACGGCACTGTCCTGATCCAGAGTCCACTGACCTGGCTTTCCAAACCTCTCAAGGGAATTGGGAGCACCATTCAGCAGGCTAGCATTTGGCCTGTGTTCCAGTGGCAAGGGGAAATACTCAGAAGTAGACCCAGATGCCAAGGCTGCACATGCATCCTGGTTCGGGTCCATTCTTGCTCCAGATGTGACCTCTGCATCATTCCTGTTGACATGGAAGTCAGTGGAAAGCAATTGGGATCTCAAAGGAAGCAACCTCAGCACTAACTCCAAATCTACCTATTTCTGGCAAAAAATTAATGGGCAGAAAATGCAGAGGACTGTGATTTTTCTGGGACTGCTTCCCCAGTCTCTGGTTGTGCATTCAGGCACCAGGCTGAGGCTGCCCCACACAATCTCTCCACTTGCTGTAAGCCACAACTGGAGAACTCAACTAGGATCAAACAGTACTTTCTGACCAAAACCAAATCAAATAGTATTGAATCTTGAAAGCCCTTGTATTTGGAAGCTGAGAAGAATGTAAACAGACCTGCTCCTTTACAGACATAAAACTATTATTGTATTTGCTCTTGGCAAGGGGAAGTTGGGGTTTGAATTTCCCTCTGGGGTTCTAAAGCGTGTGCTGTGGAAATTACTCAAAGGGTTATTTTGAGAAAGGGTAAAGACTACTTATTATGGGGTTAGTGTTTAAAAGATCTCTGGCTTATGCTTTATTTCTAAATCTCTCAGAGGGCTGTGTCCTTTAAAAAAAAAGGTGTTTAAAGTTTATAGCACTGACCTCAAAATCCTGACATTCTGGGACAGCAAGAATATTTGTTACAGGAAACAGAAAGGCAGGAGAAATGGTCAGGAGTCTCGACTCACACTTGCTTTTTTCACTGACCCTGACCTAGTAGCTGCAAGAGAACAGGCCCATCCCATCATAAGCAATCGCCTCTGTAAGCATCTAATGAACCGACAGTGGCGGAGTGCAGCATGGGGGATGCATTACCTAGCCCACGAAGAACCGGTTCCCTGCCCCACTGCCCAGATGGAAGGAGGCTATTCTGTTCTTTTGATTCTCTGCTGTGATTCTAATTATTCCATCTTACACATTACAGGTTAAACCTCAAAATGCCCTTTAAGCACTGTAGGTTTTCAGTGTTGTATTCTATGAAAGTTTAGACTGGAAAAAACCCCTATAACTGGGGCATTCTGGGAAAGGTTTGCTCTTTTGCTGCCTAAGCTTCTATAAGATTTCTCCTTAAAATATTCTTTCCGTATAAAATGACTAAATCATCATTTTTTGACTTCAGAAGATTGTGAGAAATCTTGGAATGAGCTGAAGCTCACAAATGTGAGGTGGCTGTGAAGATTGGTGGGAATGGTAATTCTTTGGTAAGTCTAAGAAAACAAGAATATTAAATTAAACTGAATGTTGTGAAATAATATATTGAATTATTCTGGATCATTCCCGACCCTTATGGTATATAACATTTCTCCAGACTGCCTGTCTGGACAGTATTTTCTATTTGGATAGATGCACAAGAATCAAGAGGCCAGTGGTGCACCCCAACATCCTAAGTCACTGGAAGTCAGACTGGATGTGGTCTGTCTCGCCTAGGTTGGATCGTGTGGTATCTACTGGAAAAGGAGTCAAGATCTATTAATACAAGGTTTGCACATGGGAGCCTCTTGGGCATGGTGCATAGCAGCTAAGAATAATGTATATTTTAAAATTATCTCACACAATGTGTTTTATTTCTCTTGTTACGGCCTGGATGGGCTTTTGACAAATAGATTGGTTGGAAAGGGATGCACATCCAAGTGGAGTGAGCCCCCCGCTCTCCTTGCTCATGGTCAGGTTTGAAAGGTATTTTTTCTCCCTTCCAATCTCATTTTTGGCACTGGAGCTCAGGCGCAGCGAAAGGAAGCTGCACACGATGAGGAGGAATTGGGAGGAGGCGCCATTGACCGCAAGGGCATTGGAACGAGCTCTTCCACACAGCCTAGTTTCACGGGGACTCAGGTAGCCCTGGGCTGAGTGGCTGTACAGGGACCGCTCTGCAGAAAGCTGTGTGTTCCTGCAGCCGTGGGGCACACTGGCAGCGTTCTCCTCCTCCTCCCTCCAGGGGCCATGCCGTGTTTCAAGGCTGCTTCTGCATTCCTGGTGCCACAGGACAACACAAGCCGGGGTGACGGAAAGACTGGTGTCGTTCTGAAATGCCCACTTCAGTGAGGGGCTGCTAGGAGGTTAGGCTTTTGCAACCCTCATGCTCTCACCATGGGCCACTCTCTGGGTTGTTGCCTGGGTGTGGTTGTGTGGCTGTGGGCATCAGCCCTGGACACACCACTGCCTGGTTAATGGAGCAGGAGGAGAAGCCCGCTGTGGCCAGTGGCACACCTGGTTTGATCCAGAAGCTGTCTAGAGAGGGAAACCGAAGATGGTATCGCATGACTTCTGTTTCAACACTTCCCATTTTCCCTATCTGCTGGGCCCAACAGGCATACTTTTCATATGTCTGTGGTAGGAAATTCCATCTGGAGGGGAAGAGAGTTTGGGGAGATGCAGGAGACAAAAGAATAAAATCAACAATGCAAATCTTCCCAAGAATACTTCTTTGGAGAACTGCCAGAGCAAGGCTCTCTCACCTTCTGAGGACACAGTACATGTTTCAAGGACACCGTACCCCCAAGGCTGCCACGCACATGCAGCCAGTCACTAACCAGCCAGGAGGGTCTAGAAGGCAAGAAACCTTCCGCAGAATCTGAGTACAAGGTGGGGCAGCAACAGACAAATCTACCCCTCTGAGCTGCATACTTCCTTCCGCCTGCACCAAGCTCCCCTCCCTTGACTTCCCCAGCATCCTCTCGCCACATGCCCTCATTTATTTCTCCCTCTTTATCAGAATTATCCCCCAATCACCTCTGCCCTCCTTTCTTGCCCCCCCCACAGAGTGACCTCCCCCAGGCTAGTCCCTAGTCACTTCCTTTGCCCTCACGAACCTGATCCACCCTAGTCCTAATGTCCTTACTGATCTCCCCAGACCCCTTTCCACTAATTTCCCAGTCCCCCCCATTCTCCCCCACGGTTGCCCTGCAGCCGCCGCCAACCTTCCCTCTTTCCCAGACGGCAGAAGTGATGCCCATCCCCTCCTTCCTTTTTCAGTGAGGGTGGCAGCTGCAAACGCTTCAGTCCCATACCAGCCCCTGCCCTCCACCTTTGGTTCCAAGGAATGTTGCGGGGTCTGCATGGGGTCCAAAGGCATTCCGCAAAACCACGACGAAAAGCAGCTGGAGGTGCGAGACTTCACTATGCTGTGCTCCCAGCCACGCTGTTTCTGCTTTTATGTAAATAAAAATAACAGATCACAGACGTCAGAAAAGAGCTTCAAGAACAGAGGAAGTGGTGGGTGTGGATACCACTCCGCATAACCTCAATGTGCTATTTCGTCCCTACATTTTTTCAACAGACTATTTAAAATACACCTTCTCAGCAGAAGCTTCAACCCTCACAGGAGCAATCTTAGAATCTAATTGCCTAGGTCAGCCTTCTCCAGCCTAGATGGACTACACCTCCCATTATCCTCCAGTCAGCAAGCCAAGGTACGTTGCCCAACTAGGCTGGACAAGCAGTCCTAGCTGAAGACAAGTCTGGTCAGAGGAACTGTCCCGGGTCCTGAAAGGAGAAGAACCAGGTGGTTGAAACTTAGCTAGTCGCATGTCGTGCCTGCCACATGCCTGCTGAGCACATGGGTGAGCATTGGCAGGGACACAGCCCAGCAAGAGCCAGGCAACAACCTCAGTGTGCGGTGGCCGACAGCAGGAGAGCACCGGGGGTTGTTCAATTCAGTCCGTGTTGTGGGATAACATGGCATCAGCCTCGATCACATTCTATATTGTAATTTACACATAAGTAATCTGACAGAGTTGTCCTTCTAAGACTTTGTCACAAAGTGCTTGGTCTACAAATATCCCCAAATTTCAGCCTCCTGACCTGCATGTTTTGGTTTTATTTATGTATTTATTTGTATGAGCCAAAAATACCTGGCACCAAAAAGTACACTGATTGATCCATAGGAATAGTTCTGTGGGGTGATTTTTTTTAGCCCAAATAATACTTCCCAAGGAAAGGAACAAAGCAATGTTTAACGCAGGTCATCTTGGTTTCTTTTTAAACCTACTGTTCCTAGTTAAAACCTCCACTAAACACTAAACAAATCCACCGAGAGAAAGCACTGCTATGAACTTTTTAAAAGTTAGCAGGCCCAATGACAATGATGTGGAGAAAAGGTAGAGGGGTTAAGCCTTGTTATGCAGATTTTCTGGTTTTGCATAGCCTCAGGAAGGATTAAACCTGAAATTACCTCTCCTTGCAAGCCATTCTTATGCTGATTGATACCTCCCCGGGAAGGGATTCTGACAAATCAAAGGCATTTCTTATGCAGCATTTTCCTTGCCTTAGGCACTTCCTTCTGGGGTCCAAAATGACCCCAAATGCGACTAATGCTAGTTTTTTGATGTTGGTGTAGAAAGACACAGAAGCTGGAAGATCCACCTCAACAGTCTGGTACCTTCCTGCCCTTCTCATGCCACAGAGCACGACTACTTGTGGGCTCAAACAGGATTCTTTTCTTCCGGACCTATACAGTTGTGTTTCTTTTCACCCACTCTGCACCAAAGGGCTGCCAAAAGGGCATTGCAAGGTGGAAACTTGTAAATAAACTCCTGTAGGTCACAGTCACAAAGACTCTGCAAAAGACAACTGGTAGAAGAATTTCTCAGGGCCTGTCAAGCTGAGGAGAAGGGAACAGGAGCAGACATTCCCCTGGGAGAAGTGCCATGGCTCAATGGAGAGCCCTTGCTTTGCACCCGAGCATCTGCAAGCAAAGTGAGGAAAGAACTATGCCAGAAACCCTGAAAAGTCCATGTCACTCAGTGGCTGGGTTCACGCATCACACCAAGCAATCCTGGATTGTTTCCATGGTGCAGGGATTTTTACCTGTATGTGCCTGATAGACAATTAAGGGGTTCCTACTACAGCATGGTTTCCATCCTCCTTGCTCACTTCTTCCACTGTTGGCATATATCCCATCAGCCACCATGTCTGAAATTCAATCCCAGCAGTGGCACCTGCTGCCACCACTCTTCCTAGAGGACTGTATGGAAGCTGCATTCCTAGAGGACTGTGAGAACCATGATGCCAGGTTTGGATGATCAGGGAAACCATGGTGAAGCAAGGAAACCACGGAACAAGCCCTTGTTTCTTATTGTGGTTTCTAAAAACCAAACATACCATGCTGAAATACCATGTCAGAGTTTGGATGACATAACAGACCATCCGAAGCAGGAAACCACTGTGGCTTGTCATGCTGTGTGTTCTTGCACACTCTCTATAATCCTGGACTGTGATGGAAGGTGGTTAATCCCTGTGTGATTAAGCCTGAATTGCCCATCCAGGTAGCTGCTCAGGTGTGTCTGTAAGAGCCACAGGGAGGGAGGGACGGAGGGAGGGACGGAGAGACACAGGTATAGCCTCCTTCAGCACACCACAGGGTTTGCAACGCAGAAGGGACAGGAGAGCTGCCACTGCTCCTGAGTCTGGGCATCTGATTCTTTTCCATGGGGAATATCCACACTGTGAGCTTAAGGCAGGTGGGAACTACTGTCTTGCTGTCAGTCCTATCCAGAAGGACAAGCTCTTGGAACCCCAAAGCTTGTGTCTAGTCTCTGAATTCACTGCTATCTCTGCAGCAATAGAAAAATAGGCATTTACACAATACTCTACTCAACTGGTTTGGAGCCATTGGATTGAAAATGGCAGGTGGGAATGCTGGATCTGAGGATCCACTCAGGCAGTGGGAATCTGTTGCATTTCCTGGGCTCAGCTCCCCAGGCCTTTGTCTGCTTTGTTGTAGTCATTCATCTGAGTTCCTGGCCAGGAATCGAGCCCCACATGAATGCTGGGCAATCAGGAACCCTCTTCTGCCTCACGCGCCTTTGCCTGGACTGTGGGTGATGCAGAAGAATGATGCTGGTTGCCTGGCCTTTGCTCCACGAGCATTTGTGGACTTCCTTGTAGGATGGCTTCATTTTCAAGACAGGGACGGTCCTGAGAAGACATTCTACAACTGCCAGAGGGATGAATTCCATGATTCCCAAGGATTCCCTCAAGAAGCATGAGGTGTGCGAGGCGTGCAAGCCCTCGGAAGGTTTCGGAATCCTCCCCCTATTAGCATAACTGCAGACTTACTCCAAGACTGCACGAACTGCCTCCACCCCATCTCTCCTGCTTTCTAGGTGTGTTAACGTCGAGGCAGGGGCAGCACCTGGCATCATCGTCAGGTGAGTTGCCCTGCCCCTCCCCGTCCACTGCTGGGCCATCTTCTGGCCCAGGATGTGCCCACCTTGGCATAAAAATGAAATGGGAGCAAAGAAAGGTGGGGTGGCAAAGGCAGCCTAGTGGCATTTGCATTCGCTAAATAAGCCTGGAGGAAGCTTCCCTTCCCCCATTGCAGGGGGTGGTGGGGCTGGGAAACATCCATGCCTGGAGAGCTGGAAAGCCATTGCTGCCAGTCAGTGACTGCAAGACTGGGCTTGCATGGGCCACAGGTCTCACTTGGTATAAGGCAGCATCATGTGCTTCACAGGATGCTCAAAATGAAGAGAGATCCCTGGGTGTTTAGCATTTGTGCTCATGCCAGGCTGCACATGCTCCTGTTTGGTAGTGTGAGCAAGATCCTGTCATTCTGGCAACCAAAGGGGATTGCTCTCTCTCTCTCTCTCTCTCTCTCTCTCTCTCCCTTCCTTCCTTCCTTCCTTCCTTCCTTCCTTCCTTCCTTCCTTCCTTCCTTCCTTCCTTCCTTCCTTCCTTGGGGAAGTTGTGCACTCCAGCCCAGAGTGGCAAGCACCCAGTCCAGGCTGTGTTAGCATGGAGTGGGGAAGGGTGCAGAGAAAGTTGATTAGCAGCTTTATTGTAAAAATAAATAAGGAAAGGCGCAAAGAGTGCTCCTGCAATGGTGGTGTAGAGCAGGGCACTTGATCTCAACAATAAGAATACTCAGAAAAATAACCAGAAAAATAAAGCAGTGAAGTTAGACACTGGTGATGCCACAGACCCCAACCTCTGGTTGCCATGACCCCCATGCCATGATTTCCCATCGACCATTCCAAAAAAGCAAGGGAAGTGCAAGGGGGTGTGTGTGTCATATTTTCCCACAGTCACATTTCCCCAGTTCAAGAACTGGCAAAATGTGGCATTTATGTGGGTCCAGGATGCCTGGAACTCCACAACCACTTTATAAAGGAGAATACCCATGTTTGCATCATTGGAATGGTTCTTACTTTCCGGAGGTCTGATCAAAGTGAGCTGGAAAGACAGGATCTTGGACTGGTCTCCTAACTGGAAACACAGTCGAGTAGATCTTAAAGGCAAAGGCAAAAAGTCAACTGAGGGGGCTCCTTGGGGGCTGGGGTGCCGGGTCTTGCAGAAATCTTGAATTTTGCAATGGGATATTAGCACAAACTACATACAGGAGGGTGCGGGTGTGGAGGATGAACGTATACGATGCAACCATTTCTCCATTTGTTAAACCTGCCATTGTAGTTCAACAGGAGGGGCACTTGTGTCCCACATTCTCTGCATCCACCAGGGGTCCTCAGCCGTGGTGCGGCCACTTCCTCTTGCACGTCTGTCGTGTCTTCCCGCAGCCGGGGCACGGGTGCCTTTCTGTTTCTTCATGCTGCCATGAGGTTGCTCCCCCAGAGGCCAGCACCCACCACCAACAAGCCAAGGTGACAACCCCTGGTCTCTGAGTGGTCACCAAGTTCTAGTCAGGCTCCGCTGCATGGCTGCACAGAGGCGGTGGTGGTGGGATCACTGGGGGGGGGGTCCACTCCCCATGCTCTCGACACATGGGCTGGAGTGGATGCTTTGGTTGATTTGATTATCAGCTGCAGGGCAGAACAGATGGGCAATGAAGATGCAGAGTGGCGATAAACGCTAAGACAGTCTCTCTCCTCTCTCTCTCTCTGGATCAACTCAAAGGCACCATATCAATGCCGCAGCCCCAGCATTTCTGGCAGGGATGATCATGGGCAAAGGTGAACCAGGAGGACCACTGGTTGGGCACTGGTGAGGCTCCTGTCCCTGGAGAATGCTGCAAGGGGGGGGGGTGAGGGGAGAGAGAAGGCTGAGTCCACACCAGGAGGAGAGCCAGCCCCGTGTCCACTGCAGCTGCGTGTCCATCTATGGCTCTATTCACAATGTGCTTTTCTGTACTGAAAGGGAATCCTCAAGACAGCTAAGAATGTAATAAAAGCAGCGTCCATCAAACCCCCAAGAAAAGCAAAAGGCCAACCAACAGCAACATTAGTGAAACAGGAGACACCTTGAGAGCATGCACAGAGGGTGGCCACTGGATCTGCCAGGGCAAAAAGCTCCAGCAGGAAGGCCTTGTCTCTCATGCCCTTTAGCTGCCCCTCAGGCACAGAGGGAACACACAGCAGGGGCTGTCCTAAAAATAAAGGGCGACAGCAGGTTGGTAGGGTGGGGCAGGCCTTAAGTCATCTGAGTGGGATGATTTAACTCAGTGTCCTGTACTGAGTGGAGGTTGGACCTGTTGGCCTTCGTGGCCCCTTCTCACTCCGCTATTCTCTGATTTTATGGTCAGTCTGGCTCAGTGTTGCCTACACTAATGGAAAATAGCCAGGATTTCAGACAGGGATGGTTTCCAGAACTGGACTGGAAATCTTTTCATGCAAAGCAAGTGTTCTTTTGGATATTGCCTACCCACTAAGCTAAGTCCCTTCCTTTCAGCCTACAAGGCCTGGGAGCTAGGCATTGTCCAAAGTGTGGAGTTCAGCAGCCAGAGAACATGGCCATCAGTCCAGAAATATGGACTTCCCGCTATGGGAAAGCTCTGGAAAGGCTAGCAGGGCGGCTTAAGAAGGGGCTTCATGTCTAGTACAGCACCGTGCATGACGATCTGGGCTTTGTACCCCAGTGGACAGGCTTGAATTTGGGAAATTTGGTTTCCCCTTTTGGTTCTTGGGGTACACAGGGACCTCAGTCCCAATTAGCTCCTACAATATGGGAATAACAATATATCCCATAACTTTATCACCCTGGTAAAGCTGGAGTGAGTAAAAGTGCAGCAAACACCTTTCATGTTAAAATGCAGGATGCATGACCTCTGTCCCACCATGGAACTGGGCACCCTGAAAAAGCACACCGCCGGGTGTGCTTGGTACTTACTGCGCAGGGGTGCGAGTGCTATACTGCAGTGCACACGGTACTGACGGCGAACTCCGCCTCGTTGGCCATGATATCCGTCGGCTGCAAGTTGCGGTCATACATTGGGTTTTCAAACGTTCCTCGGACATTGGTGTTTTCATGGCCAGCATAGCCATTGAACGGCACCTTCGGTCTCCTTCTATACCCGATAGGACCAAGACACGTTACAGAAATCATTATCTCCAGTATGTGAAATCTTACTGAATATAAAGAATGAGAAATCAGAGTGCATTAATAAACAAAGCAAAGATCTCCAGTCAAAGGCGCCTTGGAATTCTTGTAGGAAATGGGGAAATCAATAAACAAAAGGAACTTGTTTGGAAAAGTATTGTGTAAAACTGTTAGCACAGTTACATGTACTTCCAGTGAGCGTAATTAAATTAGTGAGCTTCTGCTCCTTGGATAGCTACAGGATTCTTTGTATCACTTTTTTCCTAAATGGGGGTGGGTGGAGCTCTGTGTAGCTATTAAAAATTAAGAGATAAAAATAATGCAAAGAAACCAGTTAAAGTTACCCTTCCCTGTGGAAACAGAAGCTGGCTAATAAGAGGCAATTAAAGGATAATTCAGACCTTTTGAATTAGGCTTTTATTATGTGCTCACCATTCCTCTGTCACAGTGGTTTACAAGTGCCTTAGATATGCTGTGACCTTTCAGGTTTGCCTCTGGTTTGTATGAGCACTTTTGTGGAATATTTTCAAGCAAGGAAAATGTGATTATTATTTCCACCCTGAAACAAAGCGCAAGTCCCACTAGTCTAATTGCGTTATTCTTCTATGCCACAGTGCCACCTACAGGTTATGTTGCCGAACGTACAGAAAGACATGAGAGTGGAAAGCTCTGATCTCAGTTCTGTGAGAAAACTGAACATAGGTACAGCGAGTTAATCACTTGTTCACTTATCCCTACCTGTGTTGAACAGGGGCCAATAGATAGCAGGAACCTGGAATCAGGACACTTTTAATGAAAAGGGCAGGAACCCTCAAAAGACTAAAGAACAGCTTACTAGTTCCAACTAGACAAAAGTGGTTGTGACTACTCTGTTTTATTGTGATGAATTCCCTGCCACAAATTACTGGGACGTGTCCAGTGGATTCAGGACAAAAGGAGAGCAGATCTGTACTGCAGTGCAGCTAAATATGAATGGGTAAGTAATACTCGAGCTCATCAAACTTCTTGAAACTGAGTGCTGGTTTGATCTGATGTCTCTATCTGTTTCAAACTTTATTTTCTTTTTTCATGAACATATTTTCCAATACTTATCCAACAATTCTGTGCCTCTTGGAAGTGCACACATTCTTGGCCCATCAGTTAATGCATGCTTGTGTGCATTTGTTGACTGTGCACAAGTTTCTGCACCTCTTTTTCAAACACATATGTCTTGTCAAACACATTATTCTTTTTATACAACTCACGCTGCAAACTCAGAAATGTGCACACTCTGGCCTTAGACTGTGTTGGAATCCACAGTTCAATTTAGAAGGTGACAGATGAGTAAATGCTGATCAAAACCAAATGGAAACACGTTTCTCTAGCATTTTCCGATCATGAGTGATTTTAAAAGGCCTTCCCATGGATGAAATGTGTATGGAATGGAGTCTCTGTATTCAGAAGCCTGGTAACTTTGATGATCAGCTGCTCAGGGGCAAACCACAAGAGGCAGATAATGCCACCTTGTTCTGTTTGCAAAACCTCCCTGGAGGCATCCGATTAGACAGAAGAGTCTTGCAAACAGAATGCGCCTTGTTTTCACAGCAGGGCAGCCACACTGATCCATGCTCTTTTGCAAGATACGTAGTTTCCCATCCCGAGGAGAGTTCCCCTCACTGCTTTTCATCATCTGTATCCGTCATTGTATTTTGACACATTTGGTTGAGCCAATAAGGTTTTTTTGGCATCTTTCTGCTCCCAGCTCCCTCCACCATTTGTAATCCTTGCCAACATGTGAAGAAGAAGCTTGCAAGCCCCTGAGCATCTCCTGCCTGCCTGTCCCAGGGCCAAACTAGCTGTGGCAGAGAGGCCCAGCCGTGCTCGCCGATCGAGAGCAGCAAAGCAGCCGTGGGGGTGTGGCTGGACTGACTCCTAGCCCAGCCATCCCCAGCCAGGTGCCCACCAGGTGTGCTGGACCACAACTGCCAGCATCCCCAGTGAACATGTGCAGTGCAGCTGTCTTAATCTTCAACCTCCTCTTCCCCAAATCTGGTTTCCCACCGACAAGGGAAAAATATGGGGCAGCATCCTCTTTCCCCCTGCAGGGATAAGAGAGACGTGTGGGGCGGCAGTCTGGAGTGGACACACAGCAGCAGTGGGGCGTGTTTTGCCTTCTCTCCCTCCACTCAAACTGCTTAAAACTAATCGAGAGAGAAAGTACTTTTCTTTTCCCAGATCTTAGTCCATTGCAACAAAATCAACCAAGAAACTTGTGACAGAGTTAAAGACCGAAGGCGCACTCCTCTGCATGCGTAGGCAGCACCCTCACCCCGCAGTTATTCCCAGCATGCCCAGCTGCTTCTTCCTGCCTTCCTTTCACAGCCAGGCAGCCACACCAGCTCCTGCTGTTTTGCAAGATAATCTCCCTCCCATGCGCATGTGTAAGATGGGGCTTCTGGTCGCTCGTTACAGAGGCTTTCAGGATGGCAGAAATCTGTTGTGCAGAACTGGAGAAAATTGGGACGCATCCCAATAGTTGCCAAAAGAGAAAGTGAGTCTCATGATGTGGGAAAAAGTGCTCACTTCTTTAAGAAGCCCAACATGTTTTGGCCCAGAATATTATTTGTGGCCTTTTGCCTGGAGAATTCTTAACAAGCTTAGCAAATACCTGCCTGTCTTCAAATGCATGAGAGACCACAGAGTTCACTCACAGCTATTTAAGGATACCCCAGAGGAAGACTGTGAATGGCCTAACCTGCCAAAACAAGTTGGGCTTCTTAAAGTATACAACTTCTTTCCAGCATTTTGTCACTCGTTCTTTTCTCTTTTTTTAAACTGCTAGTTTTTGATCACCCGTCCCAACGTGGTGTTCTGCTGAAGTGTTTCATGGTTACTGTCATGGCTAGGGATGATGGGGTGGCAGTCCAACATTTCTGGAGGACACTAGGTTGAGGGAGGCAGGGTTGATGCCATTGCAGTAGCTTTGCTAGTCAGTGTAATGCCACAAGTTTCTCTGAGATTTCTGCTTTCTTGCCTCCCTCACCTGGTCCAGGAGCTCACCTGTGCTTGTAGAGATAAAGCACAAACCCTGCAATAATCAGGGCGATGAAAGGCACGAGGATAGCGGCTGCCACTGAACTGCTGTTGGATGCAAACGGATGTCCCATTGACTCGGAATCCCGCTCTATGATTCTGCTGTCTGGAAGGGGAAGAGAGCGTTAGTCCAAATATCGCAGGGGGCAGTGGGCTTTCAGTTCTGTGATCTTCTCCTGTCCCACCCATGATGGGGCCGCCAGATCTCCATCTGCCAAGGTTGTCTGTTGTATGAGATCAAGCTCATTCAGTCCCATTTAAAGGCAAACTTTTATGAAATGCTGTACTTCGTGTGCATGCACATTTTTGTGTGAATTTTTAAATGTACACATTTCTCTCCCAAAACTTTGGAATGCTGAAATTTGACTTGGTACAGACTTTTTGCTAACATGAACACCATGGGCGACTTTTCCCCCAAATGGAACTGCATCAAAAGTATGCAAAAAGGCAGATTTCAGAACTCTGGCAATGCTGCATCAGCTTGGGGAAAGGCTTCGGAAGGGCAGATATGGCGAACCCATGAATAATACTCTTAAAGACAAGCAGGCCTCAACCAAAACCACTTCTCATATATCCATAGTGTTTGCCTACTGCTTATAACTACACTAAGAAACTCCAGATGTAATCCCTGGCATTACTAATTCCAAAATTTCTGGCAGGATTATTGGGAAAGGCAGTTGAGAAAGCAGACAGCTAGAAATGCAAGACTACACTGAAGTACTGGCAGAGTTGTGAATATCCCCCCCTCTCTCATTCTCTCTCTCTCTCTCTCACTGTGTGGGTGCATGTGCACGTGTGGTTGTGGTGGTGGGGGATGTCCTGGAGGCAGGATTCAGCTTCCTAAGGATCTTTGCATTCATGTCTTACTTCTCTAAAAGCATGCTTCTAGCCCTTGTTATAATAATTAACCTGGAAGAGAACAATACTTGGTGAAAACAGTGCTAGAGAGATAGTTGAATATAATTTTTAATAGCTAGGGACTGTTACTAGGAAACATGAATAAATTAAGCACACTAATATTTAAATGCAAGCAAAATAAGGAAATAATATGCACATTTGTTCCATTTGCATAATGTACCAACATACTCACATGTTTATATGAAAGGAAGTCAAGGGAAGATTTTGGAGTGCATCGTTTCTAAACTAAGGAGATAGGGGTGAAAGAGAAGGAACAGTGCTTCTCCCCACTGGGGCTCTTTCTATTACAGGGGTGGATCCCATTTCTACAAAGCTGCTGGAGCCACATGCCTTTAGTCTTGGCGTGTGGGCCAAGAATTATTTATTTATTTATTTATTTATTTAAAGCTTTTATATGCCGTCCCCATTGCTACACAGCCTGGGGGTGGCTCACAACATAAATAAAACAAATATAATAACATTTACAATTACAATTTACAATTAAAACTTGGAAACACACTGGCTGCATAATTAAAACTATAAATATTAAAGATGATTAAAATACTGTTTGAATAAAAAGGTCTTGGCCTGGCACTGAAAAACAAAAAACGATGGTGCCAGCAGACCTGTCTGGGGAGCGCATTCCACAGATGGGGCGCCACCGCAGAGAAAGCCCTCCTCCGGGTACTTTGCTTCCTAATATCTCTTATGGAGGGCTCCCAGAAGAGAGCCCCTGCTGCTGATCTCAAGGGGGGGGGGGCAAATATGGCCACAGGCTAAAGCTGACTAAAGCTGGGGAGGACTGAAAATCCACTCCCACAATCCCGCTGTTACCAATTCATATTAGAAAGTTTGTCTATCCACAAATAAGCATGCAACTCAGAAGCAGGCCTGACTAAAACACTCAGTGGCACTTCCCAATAGCATTTCTACTCAGATGTAGGCATGGGCATCAAATCTACTGATAAGTAAGCAGGGCAAGCCACTATATTAATCAGAAGTAAGGAGGCAGGATCACTCAGCAGTACCCCAAACAGCATTTCTTCTGTTGCAGAAGTGTCTGCATGACTCTCCAAATGGAAGCAGGACCGCAACTCAGCCTCCTCTGCCACAGAGGGAAAAGCTCTTACCTCTGATCAGGAGCTGATCTGACAGAAGTGCTTCCACTGCTAAGTACTGAGATGGGTGTCTTTTTCTGTGCTAATCAGAGAAAACCACCCATCCCCAAGAAGCTACTGATGAGAGAGAGAGAGAGAGAGGCTGGTGGGCATGAGGGGAAGCTGGGGACTGCCCAGGACCATGGGCTTGAGATTACCTGACTTTGCTTCATTAACTTCCAGTTAAACAAAGTTCAAAACACATTTGATACTTCACATATTTTAAGATTTAAAAAACCCTCATAGTTGCTTGGATCTATGCAAATTAAAGAAAGAAATGTTGGCTTTTAAAACAATCTATGAATCAATTTTTAAAAGATTAGAGAGAACTCCAGATGGAAATGTAGACAGCTTACCTAGCCTCTGGAGGCCAAACTGCCCAAAACCTTTGCCATGCACAAAACCCTGGTAGACGAACGTCCCGCTGGAGGATTCTGGGGTGACCTGCATTTTGGGAACATGAACAAACCTTAGAACCCAAACTTTCTCACTGCTTGGATATTTTGGCTTTGGAAGCAGAATGATTTATCATAGTTGTCTCACCTTTTCTTCCAATAGTGCCTGGCTAAATTTAGAATTTTGCAATAATATGAATCAACAGTCCTAAAATGTCGGAAGGACAAAATTGCGAAGCAAAGGGGTGGGACCAGCAGAGGATCACCGCCAGGAGATGCTGAGCAGCAGGTGGTTCAGTCCAGAAATGAGTCGGGCTCCTACAAAGTACCCCCTGAACCCTGAAACCCCTCCCAAGGGGCAGGATGTTTGGTCAGCGACTCTGAGGAGGCAGTTTGTGCTGGACATCCCAGGGCCGGCCAGCCAGCCAGCAGGGAAGCAAAGAGGCTGACAGGGCGGGGTGCCTGTCCTCAGCCACTGTGTGCCATGCTTGCGCTGGGCCGTGAGAGACAGGATTGCCTGCCTCACTGGCCAAGGAGGGACACACGGAGCAAAGCTGTGTGATCAGCTGGCCTGCAAGGGAGGCCGTTTCCTGGCTGCTTGGGCTGAGCTCTGCTGTCCACCCTGATTCTGCCCACAGAAAAGGCCACCCACTTTTTCAAGCAGTCTTAATTTCTTGCAACCTCCTTAATGGCCATCTTGGTCCAGAAGAATCAGGGGCCAAACGCCTGCCCAACCGAAGTATTGCCACCTAAAGAGGGAAGAAGGGACCCAGTGGGTCACCCAGGAGGGGATATTCCACAACTAAACCAATCCACTGAGAGACTTGACTCTTCGCTAACCCTTACACGGAAGGACGTCACAACGACTGGCACGCAGGCTCTCTCAGGCAGCGCACCCCCTGCACTCCAGTGTTGCTGCTGCTGCTTTCCTATCAGCCGTCATCACTTTTTCCCAAGCTCCCTGCCATCAAAGGACTCCAGGAAAATTATGGAAGCATGTGGAGGGGGTGGTTCAGAGGAACTGATTAATACGCTGGCTTGCAAAAGGACTTACGTGTCCATCTAAAGCCCACTTGTCACTTTTGAATTTGTTCATGAAGATCTCCACTGGCCCTGTAATCTGGTACACCTGGAGAAGGAGATGCACATCTTCCCTTTTGTAAATACCTGGAAAGAGAAGGTGACAAGAGGGTTGAACCACAAGAGTTTGTGGGCTTGCCCTGCTAAATGGAAAAGGGGGAGGATGAGATAAAGAGGGCACACTGCAATTTGGAAAGGCAGCAGTGCAGTGAACTTGGATGCTCTGGGAAGCTGTAGGGCTCTTCCACACACCAGGTGTGTACCCAGTAATGTGACGGTACACTGTGAAGTGAGGGAGCTCATCACACCAGGCCCCACAGCCACAATCCAACGGAGGTCCAAACATTCAGCTAGCTGTCAACAAACCAATTTTTGCTGCTTTTACCTCTACCAGGAGCAGGGCCATTGTAAAGGTGGGTGATAATTCAAGACCAGATCGTTTAGGAAAAGACAAACCAAAGGAACAAAGGAAAACAAAAGTTGCTTTGGAAGATAGCTCCAAGCAGCATCTCGTTGCTGAAAAATTCATTGGCATCTCCTCTATTGCTACAGGTGGAACTGGACATTCTCATGGAGTTGGTCGACACCATCGGCATCCCTGCTGATCAAAAAGTGCCAGGGCTGCTCCGTGGCTCTCGCAACACCAGTATCTGCGCCCAGTCCATGTGGTGCCCTGCAGGAGCTGGGATGTTCCTCCACATTTGATGGATTAGGTGGCCTGAGGCTGCAGCAAGCGACGTTAAAGCATTTGTGCTGGTGAAAAGCCCTGAGAAGATGGCTTGCTCCCAAAGGCTCCCTGCAAACTGGGAGAACGGGGGAAGTTGTACCCGCACCTTCAAGTAAGTCAGTGCGCAGGGATGCGCGAAGGGACAACGAGGGGAAAGGGGCCTATCTGCACTCTCCTGGCCAGGGACCCAGTCCCAGCTGCTCCTGGCTGTCACTTGCCCCTGCCTAGCAGCCCCCACCCCTGCCTTGTGTCTTCCAAGCAGCCGAGGAAAACGGGCATAAAGTGCTCCCAGGTCCTGAGGCAGGAATTCTACGCCACATTATCATGGGGTGAAGCCCCACCCTGCGCTGACACACTGGGGCAGTGGTTCTCCAAGATTCCAGGCAGGGCTTTTCCAGCCAGGGATCCAACTTGCGCTGCTCCACAGCTCCTCCCCCAGAGCTGGCGCGGCATCTGTGCTCTCACCTGCGTGCTGCGCAAGCGGGTGCTGTGTGAGGCAGCTCCCCACCCGCGTGCGAATGGACAGAGCCTCCCCCCCCAGAGGAATGGGGGCCGCCTCACCCGACACTTGCAGCTCCACGCCACTGTGGTCTGTGAGGGTGGCGTTGACTTTACTGGTGACCGGATCAAAGCTGGTGACGGAGAGCATCGCCGGCTGCTTCTTGCCCAGGTACTCGTAGGAGCCTTTCCAGAAGGAGTTCCTTGCAAAGACATCTGGAGGAACTGAAGCAGTGCAAGGTAAGAACAGGGTGAAGAGGGTGCTTGGGATGGGTGAGACAGTTGGTTAGGGGCTGGGAGCAGAAGCATGGCTCACGTCTGAATCCTCTCCTTTCCGCATTTTCCCAATCTTATGTTTATCTTTGAGAATGTCTCCAGTCTTCAGTTTGGTTCACCCTGAACTTGGAGATTTGTTTTTTTAAATTGCATGACCATTCCTAAGCATTTGTGCTTGTTTTTCTTTTCATCTTTGCATTTCACATGCTTTTTTGCCTGATGCATCTTTGCGAGTATAACGCATATTTGAACATTATTTTTTCTAATATATGCTTTCTTCCTGCTGTGCATCCCTGCTTTATTTGTTTTGCAGGAGACTGTTCAGAGCAGGGCCTTTCCAGTGGAGGGGCCCATTTCAAGCCACTCTCTTCCTAGAGAGATGGGATATTTCCTTCTTTTGTTATTGACTAATTTAAAAAAATAGGATGGCAATTCTAGCTGTGTCTGATTATAAACTCTGTCAAGATTTTTCTGACCACTTTTTAAGGCTTCATGTCTATTTGACTACAAACTTTGTGTCCCTGTTCACCAGTGGCATTTGCAGGGGGATTTCTACAATTTTGAAACACAGGGAGAGAAAGATTTTATTTATCTATTATGAGATTCCATCATTCTCCCCCTCCTGCTCTCAGTCTTATCCCCACAACAACCACCCTGCAAAGTAGGCCGGGCTGCGAGCCTGTGACTGGTCCAAAGTCATTCAGGCAGCTCCGTGGCTGAGCAGGGACCAGAACCTGGATTGCCCGAGTCCCAGGCCTGTGCTCTTAACCTCTACCCCACATCGTCTGTCAGGGGTTATTCCTTTTCTCACCTTGCCTTTCCTTTCTTTCTCTAAGAATTATAATTTTGTCAACTCTCATCTCAGAAGGTTTTTTTTGGGGGGGGGATGATGATGATGATTATGCTGGGTCTTACCACCTTTGCTTATATGTAGGGCAAAATAGGGCTTATTTATTTAAAAATATTTCTTTCCCACTTTTCTCTCACTTGGGGTATCCCTGGGGAGGACCTCAAAATATAGTTCTGGGTAAAAGCAAGATTCCCCTTCCCCTTCAATGTGCCTTTGTCTGTTAATTTACCTTGCATTTAGATGCTATTCAATTAAAATGCCTCAGCTGACAGATGGCATATCAGTTAATTAATGGCCTCCTGATGTTGCCTGCGGAGGGGGCAGAGGAGTGTCTTGAGCCCCCACTGCCAGGTCCCACAACCCCAGGACTGGGCCTCTCGAGGCTGAGCCCCTTCCTGTCCCCCTCAGCCAGCATGGAAAGAGCCATCGTGAGTGTCCCCGCCACCCCAGCCATGACTGAGCCTTGGAGGAGGAAAAATGGGCTGCCAGATGTGGGGAGGGGAGGGGCTGGGGCCAGGACACAGGCCAGTTCCTGCCGATGCCCCAGCCCATCCCTTCTCCCTCCCTGGTATGTCATCTGATCGCATGCAGAGAGAACCAGGGTGCAAGGGGCACTCCAGCAGAAATCGGCACTGCCCGGCCTCATTCAAGGCAAGAGATGCAGAGCAGCCTCTGAAGTTTGAGGCGGGGGCACCAGGATTGGCCCTAATGGAGCGAGTCTTCATAAGTCAACCCAAACCTGCCCAGGCTTGTGGGCTGGGGGCTGGTCTTGTCTTCCACGGCTTTATGCAGCTGATAGCAGGATTTAATGAGCACAAGGAATACCTGACACTTTGGGAAGCGGCGGGTCCCTTGCGGTGCCCACGGGTCTCCCACTCGGTTGAATATCCGCTGGAAAAGACAGGAGAAGGAAGAGAGGATGTGAGTCTCCAAGCCGAGCACCACAACCTGGAGGGACGGGAGAGGGTTTAGCATGGAACGCCTCCTCCAGGACTGAAGAGGACCAGGCTTGGCTGGGCCCAGAAAGCACCCCTTGAGGAGGGGCAGGGCCACTTCCCTGGAAGGAACTGCAAATCTATACACTGTGTATGGTGGAGAGGACAGAGCAGGCAAAGAGAGAATCGCACTGCTGGAGGGTCACCCAGGAGATCCAAGCTGTCTGGGACAGTCACGCAATACAGTTAGATTTCAGGAGAGGCACGAGTGATGGATTCCACCCACAGCACATAGTGAACTCTCGACCTGTCCCAGCTGGGGGCACTACCAGCAATCCCAGTAGGAGGTCCTGCAGAGGGAGACAGCTTCTTCTTTATTTCATTCCTACAGCTCCCCCTAGCAAAGCTGCCTGGGCAGGAGGAAGGGAAGTAGGGCCATTCTGCCAGCCATTCCTCATTGGTTCAATCAGCACCAGAACTGGGCCTGGAAGCAGACGGATAGCCAACCCCAAGGCAGGACCAGTTTGCCCTGACTGTTCACATGTAGGCTTCTCTGGGAGCCTTTCTGGTTGAGGATTTTAAAAGCACCTTCCACAAACAGCGGTGAATAAATAAAAGCATTCACCTTGCAACAACTGGCCGGAATGGCTAAAAGGAAAGGAAAGGGGGTCTGGCAAAGGGGTCTGTTCCCCGAGAGCAGGTCTGCCTATAGATCTAGGCCCACCATGGAGCCAGCATGCTCTAAGGGGGCCTGTCTCTGATTCAGCCCTGCCTGGGAAAAGACAGTGGGGAGGGGGGCTCTCTGGCCTCTTTATGGGGGCCCCTGGCTAGCCTCCTGCCGCTGGTCCAGGGGCTTCTTTGGACTGGTGTAGAAAGGCAGCCTGGTGCCCTGCAGAAGTTTTCAGATACATGCTGGCAAGAAAGGCGGGAGATTGTCATTCCAGCCATCCAGAGGGCGCCAAGAAGAAATGGCTTAGAAGCCTTTGGGGCAAGGGAAAGCATGTTCTGTGAAAGGGTGGCTGGGGCAGTGCAAGACATAAATGGGGAAAAGAGAAAGGAAGGGCTGGGTGGCGGGTGAGGAGCGGGCAGGCCCCCCTGCAGTCTGCGTACCGAGGCACACGGGGGGCTTCCCTGTCCAGCTCCCATCAGCTTTGCAGGTCCTGTGCTCGGATCCTCCGGTGAGATAATAGCCGCTCTGGCAAGAGTAGATCAGGGTGTATCCGAGGGAAGGCAGGTCCAAGGCACCCACGTTGGCATGGGAGGGGGTTTCCGGCTCCTTGCAGTTGTGAGCTGTGGAGACATGGCAAAGACGCGTGGCCTGCTGGCAACTTGCGCAGATGTGGGCGCCACAGAGGCAGCCGCTCACGTGCTTCAGTGGGGATCGGTCACCACAAGGGGCAGGGTCTCCGGTGGTGGTGGGGGGCACGTGGTTTGCTCACATGTCACAGTGCTTGCTCACCAGGGGAAGAAGAGGCCACCCCGAGCTTTGCTGCACTCCAGCGCCCCCACGATGCATGGCCACAAACGGCATTGCGTCAAACCGCCAAGGCCCGCTTAGTTGACACAAGGGGCCAGTGGGGTTGCTGCCCTGGGAAAGAGCCTTCATGGGGTGGGGGGGGGGGCACAGATCTCTGGTCTCGGAGTGCCAGAAAGAGCAAGGCAAGGCTTGCTGGGTGCCTAGGGGCTCACGGGGTGCCTTCCTTCAGCCCTGGCAGGCCAGTTCTGGGGCAACTTGGCTGCCAGCCAGACCAGAAGTAGAGGATGAGGGAAAGGCACACATGTCCTGCCCCTCCCCTTTACCTCTGCTCTGAGAAGAAGGGCAGCCACGCAGGAGTGCTGGGAGGGCCATGGGTCCAACACGGAGAACACGCTCCACATGCCACAGGCTCCGAGTTCAGTCCCCTGCATCTAGGGATGGACTGCGACTGCCTTCAGTGCAGACCAGCCTCCAGGTACTTTAGACTTCAGCTGCCATCACTGCCAGCCTGCATGGCCCGTGAGTAGGAGCTCTGGGGCTCGCAATGCAAAAGGGTGGAGGGGGCGCCGGTGCACTGACGCTGCGACGTCCGCCAGGCAGGTTCTTATGGGCTGCTTGCGGACCACCCTTCCCTGCTGACCTGCTTTCCTGCCCACCCTCCTCTGCACGGATGACTTGCCGGGTTGCCACCTGATTCCTCCAGACCAGCAGCCCTCCCTCCCTCCCTTCCTTCCTGGAGAGGATCCAGTCCCTGAAGGCAGCCAGGCAGCTTGCCCTGCTGCGTGCGCTGACCCCCACTGGGCTGCCCCACAGACGCCAGCCGGGCCGGCTGCGGAGGACCAGGCCGCGAGACTCACGGATGCAGTCTGGCTGCACTCCGCTCCACGTGAGGTTCGGGAGGCACGTTCTTGTGGTGGAGCCTTGTAGCAGGTATCCTTTGTGGCACTTGAAAAAGACAACGCTCCCAACCTGTTGCAATGGGAAACAGAATCATAGAAAGCACAATGCAGCCGCGCCGCAGACTCAGGACTAGCTTCGGTTCCCAGCCTTCTCACTTTTTAAAACCATCCAAGTTGTCTGCCTGCCTCCTCTGCACCAACTTCTCTCTCCCCGCACTTCTCTTTCAGGTGACTAAACGCCTGGAGGACAAAATTACTAATATTTCAACTCCCAATGCATATGTGCATTTTACTGCCAGTTCTGGAACTGTACCTACTCAGACCCTGACGTTCTCTTTGGGGGTCCTGCTCTGGAAGTCTCCTCCAAACAAAGTGAGGCAGGTGGCTACCAGAAGAAGGGGTTTTTTTTTCCAGCTGTGGCCCCGTGGTCATGGAATGAGCTTCCCGAAGAAGCCTGCCTGGTGCCTACTCTGCATTATTTTCAGCACCAGGTAAACCCCTTTTAATATTCCCAGTATTGTAACAATTTAACTTTTTAATTTTAGTTTTCATATTGCATTTTATCCTGTGCCACTGCCATGCCTCTATGAGTGCGAAGATTTCAAGAGAATATGCTACCCTGCTTGTGCTCAGGGTAGTGAACATTTGCATGATTTGCAAACAGAAATGAAATTCTCATATTTCTTGAGTTAATTGTAGCTCACCTAATCAAAAGAAATGGTTAGAGTAGCATTTGGTACACCTCTGGTTTAACAGCAGAAGTCAGAATTAATACACTGAATCCCAGGATAAAGGCTGATGAATTAGCAACGTTGCAGGGATAATAATTTTAGAAATCTACTTTTGATCTTATGCCCACAAAAATGCATTATTAATTGCTTCTTGTGATTCATCTTGGTAAGTAATAAGCTTCGAGAGAGAAAAAGGGAATGAACTACATGGCCGGGGATATACAGAGTATATTAAATCCATTCCATTTGCATTCCATGAATTGATGGCATCTTTCATTCCATCATAGGCTCATTGACAGAACTGAATTTTTTACCATATTTTTTCTACTTGGGGTAGTTTGCATTAATATTAATTCTCATTAGTACTTATGCACACTTGCACAACTGTGTAAATACATATGAATGCAAAGGTGTGTCACTGAACACTTAATGCACAGGAATGCATGGCACCACTGACCAAATGCATATTACTGCTAAAGTGAGCTACAAGAAACCCATCCTTAAACTGAAAAACAAGTCCGCAAGTCTGCAGAACCTGCCCAGCTCAGGAGAAGTCAGCCCTCAGCAGAACCTGCCCTTGCAGTCGGAGAAATCTGAAATACTCTGAATCAGTTGTAGATTTCTCCTTCATAGCTACTATGTGCAGCGGGACATGACAGTGTGGTGTAATGGTTAAGAGCATGGGGCTGGGACTCAGACGATCTGGGTTCTAGTCCCCACTCAGCCATGGAGCCAATGGGGTGACTTTGGGCCAGTCACAGACTGTCAGCCCAACCTACCTCACAGGGTTGTTGTTGTGGGGATAAGATGGAGAAGGAGAATGATGTAAGCTGCCTTGAGCCCTTTGTAGGAAAAAGGCAGGATATAAATCGAAAAATAAATAAATAAAATAAAATAAATGAGTCACTACATTATGAAACTGCATTAACGGATGAGCAACTTAAGAGAGGATTTGGCTGTCCAGTTCCCAGGAAAAGCAGTTGGGCACAAAAGTCCAGGAATATGGAACAGCAGCAAAGGGCCTTCATCCAAGCCTTGCTTGCTTTGGGGAGTGCATGCTTGGACCAATAGCCCTGTGAAGACCACCCTCCTCCTTCCTCAGCTGGCAGCCATTCCGGGAGGCTGTCATGGGAGGGGGAGAAGGGGACCTGTTCCACCAGGCCGGCTACAGGGATTCTTCTTCCCTTCTTCCTGCCCCATTCCTTTTACTCATCCCACATGCCCTTCCAGATTGCAGGCCTGCCAGCAGAAGCTGCCATGCGTGATTGGTTTTAGGCAAGCGGCATCAGGAGCCCTTTTGGCTGAGGAGCAGCAGATGGCATAATTTGAGCAATTAAATAAATAAGAGGCCGGCATAGCCACACCCCACGATGGTACTCTGGAGAAGAAAAGAACAGTGAGGAGCAGCTGCTTGGTGCCAAAGGCATGCTTTTGGTTTGCACTGCTGCCAGTCGCCAAAGTCACTTCGGTCCCCATCCCAAATCCCCCTTCCCTGCCTTCCCTCTTTTCACACAGTGGCAGCTTGATGCCTGCAGGAAGCACAAAAGCAGGCTGTGAATGGAGCTGCTCCTGCTCGCTGGGGCTCTGAACTACCCGATATACCGAGGGGTGGTTTTTCTCACCCCGGGGGCAGCAGGCAGCTTGACAAGAAGCCACGGGGGGCGGGGGGGCTGCTGGGCCCGAACCTGTCCAAACCCATTTCAAAACGTGTGCAGTTGGAGGCCCCACCCTGTGGAAGCAAATTCCATTTTTTAGCCCTGGACCGCGTGAAGAAGCACTTCCCTTTATCTGCCCTGGACCTCCACCCATTCAACTTCATGGGATGTCCCCACTGGATCCCAAAGGTATAAGAAAGGGATAAAACCAAGTCCCGGCCCTCAGTGAAGAGGACTCCATGTGGGTGGCCACAGCAGCAGCACTCAGTGTGTCTGCATGCACATTTCACAGTGATGGACTACACCCATCAAAGGTCCAACTTGTAACAAACTCCTTTCTCCTTTCCCCTCACCCCAATTCCATCATAAACTCAACATTCCTCATTAATGATTCCATGAATTGGGAAGACAACTCAGATTACTGATGGGGAAGATCTCCTTCTTCCAGAGCAAGACAAAACAATGGGCGTCTTATACAAAGGTAAAGTTCCTTATAGGATTTGCTGCCACAGGGTGTGGCGAAGTTTAAATCAGACAATCTGACAGTGAATAGGGCCAGTCAATGGTTAAATGCAGCCCCGAGGTTCAGAAGCAGCCTTGGAACAAACCTTGGGAGAACAGCAACGCCCGGGAGATGCTTTTGCCTTCCCGCCCTACTTAATGGGACCTTTGTGGGATCAAAGCCACCTGGTGGCCCCATGGTGGGGACTGGGAAGCCTTTGGCCTTGTCTAGCAGGGACCTTCTTGTTTCTGCTTCTGTTCAGTCGCGGGACTCATTACGTGGTTGGCAACTGGTCCAGGAGTCAAGAGGAGCAGACATGGCCAGGTACTTTGCGTACAGAGAGAAAAATGAGCTGAGAGAACGTATTGAATGTTTGTGTGGAGAGGGCTGGGGCTGAAAATGATACCTTACCTGATAACCTTGGGAATTGTTCTGTGTTCCAAAAAGGGGCACTCCAGGATCTACACATGTTGTAAGAGTTGCATCTGAAAAAGGAACACACAAATGTGGTGACAGTTTAACTAGCTTTATTCAATCCACACACTGGAGATACAGCCCAGTTCCACCAGCTGGGATTGAGATTAGATTTTCACAGGAAATTCGTGAGCTCTCAGTTCCTGCCACCTGGACACATCAGCTCCCACAATGAGGGATGCGGATGATGGCTTAAACGGAATTGGAGGAATGCGATTCTGTATTTTCTTTGCACACAAATCTGGGTGAGGAGCAATGGCTTGAGTGTTCCCTGCTCCTGAATGAGTGATGGCTTCAGTGGAGAGGAGAGGTGGTGGCTCGAACCATGGCAGCTTGGGATGGGTCGCTCATGGTCTTGAAGGGAAGCCTTGATCTTCTTACCTATGCAGCTGGGCTGAGTTCCACTCCACGTCCCATCAGATTGGCAGAACCTCCGTGCTGACCCCACCAGCACCAGTGGGGGCAAGCAAGAATATGAGACAGAGGAACGGTAGGTAAACCCCCGGTCTTCACGTCTTGCTTCAGCTGGGATCCCTGGATCACCACAGAAAACAGCTGCAAAAGAGCATCCAGACTACCTTAAGGAGGGGCGGTTCACTGGAGTAAAAGCTCCTGACTCCCAGTTCATAAGGATTTCATTTCAGTTTGCAAATCACTGGAACTTGCCCTGTTTGCAGTTTATGAACCTGTAATTGTGTTTGAAAATTGGAAGTCAAACTGAGCTTTGATGTGAAGTTTGGAAATGTTGGCAAGCTTAAAATCTCCTTCACCATTTGCTCGCACCTACTCCCAAGCTGAATCTAATACCTCATCTTACACATGCGTGCACACGGCCCAGAGCAGTGATTTTTAAAGAAAACCTGGCTGCTAGCAGAAGGGTTACTCTGGCTCCCTTCTGCCTATGTCTGTCTTGATGTCAATTATTGTTTAATTAATTTCTTATCTTTCCACCATCTCTTGGCAGACAAACTGAGGGAGAACAGAAGGCAAGCTTCTATTTTTCACTTTTGCTTCTGCTCAAATTTAAAACAGATCTTCATTCGTGGTGGCAAATCACCATGTGGTGCTGTGCTGAACAGGAAAACCTGTTTGTTGAACAACAGGTGGGATGAGGTGCACCAAACGCAAACTGCTTTTTCGCGTCTCTTAATGGCTCTTGTACAGCTGCCAGCTGCCTTGGGAAAATGGGCACCTGAAAGCCCAGTCTAGAATCTCGGCCAGCGAAACTCTCTCTGAATGGAAACGTTCAGTGTTTACTTAAATACAGATGCCGTCCTCTTTGGAGAAAGGCCTATCGCCAACAGCTTCCTGGCCTGTGTCTGTAAAGAGAGCTTAGCTCCCCTTTCACTGTCAAAATGAAGGGTGAGTTTGTTGGCAAATATGTTTCCCTCTGGTGGAAGAACATGAAGCGTGGGAAGTGGGGAAGAATTTGGGGTAGTCCTTTGGTGGGTGGTGGGGTCTTCAGGGAACGCTCTGAGCGGACGGTGAGGAGAGGTGGGGCACCCACCCCAAGGTGGTGCTCCAAGCCTCTCTGCCCCTTGCAAAGGCATGACTGGCAGCTGCAGGGTTTTGAGGTCCCCCAGGCAGGGCACCCTCAACAGCCCCCCTTCTGCCTTCTGGGCCCTGCCTTCTCACACTCTCAGCAGTGCTACCAGCGGGTCAACAGGCAGGACCAGGGAGCAAGCAGGTAAGGGGTATCAGCCTCTGTCCAGGTAGAGATGGGAGAGCAAGCAGTTTGCAGCGGAGAGGAGGAGGAGGAGCTCCAGGGGCTTCTTCAGGGGCCTCTGCTGGGTTGGGGGCCGGACCAAGGAAGCCTTTAATGGCATCCCTTTCCCTCAGGCTGCTGTTCCCTGGGCTTCAGTTGCCATTTGGCACCATGAGCATCCCCATCTCTCTCCTGAGCCCTCTGCAGTCGTAGCACCCATATGCGAGGTGTGTCCAGAAAGTAATGAGCATGAAGTCCCCACACTCGAGAAGAGCTCCGTGAAGGGAGAGGCTGGCCAAGATTGCTTGGGGTGGGGTGCCAGGCATACGTTGGAACACCGATCAGTTGCATTCCAGCCCTGCCAGAGTCGAGACGTTCTCTTTCGTGACACCCTGGTCAGGTGCCTCGTATTAAGAATAATGCAAGTGAGTCTGGAACAGCGGCATGCGATAAAATCGTGTGAAACTGGTAAAAGTGCACCAGAAACCTTGGAGATGGTGAGGGAAGCTTATGGAGAAGCTGCACTGTCATCTGCACAAGGGCACCGATGGCATGAGTTGAGATCAGCTCAGCTTGGATCCTTCATCACGACAACACACCAAGTCAGAGTGCTTTGGCTGTCAGAGTTTTGGGCTGAAAAGCACATCACGGTGCTTCCCCATCCACCACACAGCCCCGACTTGGCTCCTTGCGACTTTTTCATCTTCCCAAAGATGAAGAATGGTCATCCACATTTTGGCAGTGTGGATAACGTCCAAAGATGCAGGTCTCTGAATGCCATCCCACTTGAAGACTTCCAGGAATGGAAAAATCACTGGAAGCATTGTGTACACTCACAAGATGCATACTTTGGAGGAGAAAATGTTCATTTGTAAGAATTTTCAGTACAAGAATTTTAAAAATATGATTCTCATTACTTTCTGGATACACCTTGTATAGCAATATGAGTGCTGTAACCATTCGCTCCAGGCCGGAAGGGGCTTTCAGGCCATGAGCCATGTCGTGGGAGCTGAGTATCCTGCACTAGCCAGTGAGAGAAGGATGTGGGCTGGAATGCTTGCACAGAAAAGGTTGGACATTTCCCCCTTAGAGTAGGCAGGACAATCCTGCAGGGAGGGCGGCCCATTGTCCCGGGACCCCTGGAAATGACCTCTTTCATAGCTCTCAGCAAAGACAGACAAAGCACTTACTTCTTACCCAAAGGAACAATAGAAGCAAGCAAGTGTCCTTCCCACAATTAGCATAAGCCAGAAAACTCATCTTTCCCTTAGACACAGGCAGAGATAGATTGTGCAAGAATCAGGGCCAAGAGGTGCGCACACTCTGGACACACAACCTCTGGACACTCAAGCTCTACACACAAGCTCTGATCTCAAGCTCTACTGCTGCAGGACAGAGAATGGGCTCCCACATCCCTGCTAGTCAGTCAGTCAGTCTCTCTTTCTCTGTTAGACAGGAAGCTCTTTCTCTCTTTGGAAATATAGAGTTAAATAGGAATGCAGCAGGTTTATTTGCTCTCTGGACAACATCAGGTTAAAAGCTTGTGCCTGCTCTGTATTTTTCCGGTGAATAAAGCTTCCTTTCATTTCCAAGTGTTGTGTGCGCCTGCCTGAATGCGAGACCAGGGCTTGCTCTGTCTGGCCACGTGTGCTAATCACCAAAATATCTCAAACCTTCCAAGACCACCTGGAGGGCACGTGCCTCCTTTGGAGAGTGGTGCTCCTCAAGATTACCTGGCATAGCGTGGGATGCTGCAGCTTTCGGGAAGCAGCAGTGCTTCTGTTGCACTGGGCCTGCGCTAGAATGGCACTGGCTTTGCCTGAGTGGCCCTTGGGCTTCTAGGCCCAGGCACTGTCACGGTCAGGAAAAGTGCAGCCGTGACGGCTGCAAAGTACGTCCCACCCGATTTTGCGCATCCTCTTTGGCCTACAGCCCCGTGAGGGTGGTCTGCTTACGAAAACACTGCGGGAGTTCTCCGCTCCAGGAGCCGTTCCCTTCACAGGTCAGGACAGCAGGCAGGGAGAGCTGATATCCTTCGAGGCAGGCATAGCTCACGCTTGAGCCCCAGCTGAAGTCTGAGCCCACAACTTTCCCATTGGGGATGGCTTGTGGAGGCTTACAGATGATGGCTAGGCAGAGGCAGAGGAGAGAGGAGATGGTTAGGGTACACGTGGCCCCCGCATCACAGAGGGCAGGCCTTGAATCAGGGATACGGAGACTTTGTTAAATTCATTCCATCCATGCTTTGCGAGTGGTCAGGTGTCTGTCTGTCTGTCTGTCTGTCTGTCTGTCTGTCTGTCCAATCTATCAGATTTCTATCCCACCTATTAGCCAAAATGGCTCTCTTGGGCCATCATCCACTCATTGATGGAGTCAGATAATAACATCATCCCCCCCTTTTTTTTTGGAATGGGTGAATGAGAATTTCTTTCTGATTTGCAAGTCCCTCCTAAAATTAAAAAAGCAACAATAGAAATAAAGTCCACAAGTGTATATGATCCATTGTCTTTGTTTTTTTGAAGACAGACACATGTCAAATCCATGTAGATATACTGAATCACAGGCAACATCTAGGAATTGTCAGCAAGTCTCTGGTCCAGTCCCAAAACATTTGGCAAAGAAGGGAAGGCTTCCAGAGTACAGTCTTGAATCCAAAATGATTTAGTTTTTATAAAGAAACATATTCTGCATTCTTTCTCCCACAAGCTGTTACTCAAAGTAGCTAACAAGTTAATCAAATAGGCAGGCACAACCCCCCAAATAATCCACCATCATTAAAAGATCCCCAGACTAAACTCGGCATCACGGGCAAAGAGTCAAAATCAATCATAAGTTTAAGAAAGTAACAGCAGAATCATAAGTTTGTCTGTCTGCAGCTGTGGGTGGAAGGTAAATGCAGAGGAAGGAGACCCTCTCCCTCTTGGTGTGGGGAGTGTCACACACATGGGAACTCTTCCGAGAGTCCCGCTAGCTGTCCCAGGAGGCAATGGGACACGCAAAAGCGCCACACGCGCTGGTCTTGAAGATGGTGGATTCACATGCAGCCCACTCCGGGCATGCGCTGAGTGGCATGGGAAGAGCATTGCGCATGCTCCGCCTTACCAAAGGGCAGGACTGTTGCCAAGCAAGAGTCCCCAGAGCCCAAGAAGAGAGCCTTGTGCAATCTCAGCAGGGCCAGCAGCCACATCTCCCTCGTCTCGGCCCACTGGACGTGTCTGGCCGCCAGAGCAGCAGACCTCAGGGAGCTCCTGCCACCCGTATTTCGCAAGAATGCCCCCCACATCACACTGGAAAGCAGCGTGTCCCAGGCTCCAAGCTCCAGAAATGGAGGGGATCAGAAGTAGAGCTATCCTTGCCAATATCACTGGAAGTCACACTGTAGTGTTTAAGAGTGCAGGGCTGGGGCTCAGGAGAGCCGGGTTCTAGACCCCACTCAGCCCTGGAGCCCTCTGGGGGACTTTGGGCCAATCACAGACCCTCAGCCCAACCTACCTCACAGGGTTGTTGTTAAGACTGAGCGAATGAGGAGAATTTTGTAACTCACCTTGAGTTTCTTGTTGAACTCAAGGAATGAATGAATAAATAAATGAACAAATAAAATTCTCTCCTATGACTTGTCTTGGTTTTGTTAATCACCTGGTCTTTCTCTGCCAAAACATTTTGACTTCAGAAGTGCTACCCTTTTCTTCCCACTTGAGAAAAAGCAGGGCCAAATACTGCATGGATAAAGGTTAAAGGTAAAGGTAAATGTTTCCCCCTGACATCAAAGTCCAGTCATGTCTGACTCTAGGGGACGGTGCTCATCTCCATTTCCGAGCCGAGGGAGCCAGTGTTTGTCCGCAGACAGTCTCCGTGGTCATGTGGCCGGCAGGACTAAACACCGAGGTGTACGGAATGCTGTTACCTGCCCACCGAAGTGGCACCTATCTACTTGAATTTGTATGCTTTCGAACTGCAAGGTTGGCAGGAGCTGGGACAGAGTACGGGAGCTCCCCCTGTTTGTGGATTTGAACGGTCGACCTTTCTCTCAACCAGCCCAGCAGCTCAGAGGTTTAAACCACTGTGACCCTGCATCCCTCATACTGCATGGATGCAGGGGGGGCATTTCTCTGGGGCATGTGTTACTGTAGCATTCGTGTAGCCAGTTGGCCATCTATAACAACTCGCAATGCGGAGACAGGAGTCACAGCGTGAATCTGCGCTCAAGGGGAAACCAGGAAGACGACGTGGAATAGACTGTCGGTAAAGCCCAGACCCCAAGGCAAGTACATGCGCTGCCATGCATGTTCTCTCTCTGGTGAATGGCTTATCTGCTTCCATCCACAGAGTTCCAAATGCCTGTGGAAAGTCTAAGATGCTATCTTTAGGCACGGGGTGCTTCTGAATGCGGATCATGAAGAAGCCCCACAGAAGAAGGTCTTACCTTTGCAGACGGGTTTTGTGCCATTCCAGATCCGATCCTTGGTGCAAGTCAAAGTGGAAGCTCTGTCTGACTCCATCATGTAGCCAGGAATGCACTGGAACATGATGCTCTTGTTGAAGGCAAAGTCGTTGCCCATCCGAATGCCATTGGCCGGGACACCAGGATCCCCACAATTTATCACTGATGAAGAGGCAGAAGAGATGGGTCAATTAACTTCCCGAAAAGCACACGCTGTTGATATTTGGTCTCCAAATAAAGAGAAAGGCCAAGCAAGCAGAATCACACCTCAGCCCTTAAAGCAGGCCAGTATTTTTCCTCTGTTGCAAGTTGCAGTCAGTGGAAACAGAGAATGGCTATTGACCTAATTTCTAAACACTGTATTAGGTCAAGCTCTCTTACCCAACAGGCACATGTACAATTTTGCAGCAGCACTTCCAGACTGCAAAGCTGAGGTGGAAAGGTCATTTCAGCTACTTTGGGGAGTGGGACTTTACAGAGTGGAATTTGCTGGCCTTCCCTTGCTGTCTTGTTCTGCTGATGCCTCTCTCCACAAAATGTCCCCTTTGGAGTCCACACAGGGCAGGGGGAAGTTGGCAGCCACAAACATTTGCAGATTAACCCCGGTCTCCCTCACCCCATCACATCCTTGGGAATGGGGCATGCTCTGTGGAAAACAGAGGGCCACCATGAACCGATCCAAACTGCAGAACATTCCCTTTGGAAAGGGGAGGCATCACTTCAAGCCCGCTCTGCTCCAAAGTTGCATGACCTTTTCCAACAGTTCCAAAATTCAGACCAGCCTTACTTTTGGGGCCTATTAGAAATCGGAGAAATAGCACTGGACAAACCATTCTGCACCTTGGCCTCCTCTGCACGAGCCCCTGCTGGGGCAGGGAAGTCTACTCTGCCTGTGCATCTGTTGCATTGGAACTGGACCGAGACGTGGCAGAACCTCCAGCCCACAGAGGAAGCATGTGAACATGTGAGCACACGGAGAGGCACATGGGTGCCCCTGGGGGGCAGGCAGCTCTCACTGCTTTGCACAAAACTGAGCCCCTCTCCCCACCCTGACATAGACAGGGTGTCACGGGGCTGCAGAGTTTTTGGAGACGCAGATCCAAGGGCAGCCAAGGACAGTTTCTTTAACCCCTTTGTGTCCCATCTTTCCTTAATAGGCCCAATGTAGCTAAGGAGTTGAAAACCCAGCATTATGACATCAGCTGGAATATTTCAACTGAAAGCAAAGGTAAATTCCTATAAGGGCCAAAAACAAAAGGTCTTAAACAAAAGAAACACAAAACATAAAAACAGAGTGAGTCAGAAGGGGTCTTCTGAGCCATCTAGTCTGACCCCTGGCTCTAGCCAGCTGCACTCATGCAATCCCTGACATGTGGTTGTCCAATCTTTCCTTGAACACCCTCACCAATGGGGCCTCCACCACCAGCCCTGGAAGCCCATTCTATATCCTGGAGGTCCTAACCATCAGGAAGTTCTTCCTGACATCCAACCTGAAGCCTGGCTCCCTGATATTTGCCCCAGTGGAACACATCCTGCCCTCCACTGCAGGGAAGAACAGGTCCCAGCCCTGCTCCACATGACATCCCCTCACATACCTATAAGGACACCGTTGGAGTCTCCTCTTCTCCAGGCTGAAGAGACTCAGTTCCCTCAATCTCTCCTCATATGTCCCAACCTGGCCACCATTCTTGTGAGCCTGTGCTGAACTGATTCTAACCTATCAATGTCTCTCCTATAATGTAGAGCACAAAACTGGATGCAGTACTCCACTTGTGAACACACCAGAGTCTTGTAGAGTGGTATCAACACCTTCCTAGATTTGGAAGCCACACTTCTGGCTATACATCTGAGGGTGGTGTTTGCTTTCTTAACTGCCGTGTCACACCACTGGCTCCTGTTCAGCTTGCTGTTGACAAGTACCCTGAGATCCCTTTCACAAGTGCTGCTCTCCAGCTGCTTGTCCCCCATCCTGTACCTGTGACACCTATTCCTTGCGCTTATCCACATTGACTGCCATCCTGTTGTCCCCTGCCCACTTCCACAGCCTGTCCAGATCCTTCTGGACCTGGATCACCTGTGCCCTTGTTGTGGCCACTGCCCCCTCTTTGGCATCATCTGCAAATTTAGTCCGCAGACTGGCTATCCTCTCTCCATGTCATTGATAAAAAGGTTGAACAGAATCGGTCCCAGAACTGAGCCTCGGGGGCTCTGCTCGTCACTGGCTGCTATCCTGATGACTCCCCACTGTAGTCAACAGTAAAGGAGCCACTAAGTGAAACAACAGTTGGACAGAGATTGCATCAAAATTGAACAACAGAATGAAGGATAAAAGCTGCAAGCCCTGAAACATCTTGTAACACTAAAGTCTTCCTATGAATTCAGAGAGGCTTTTGCCACTCAGTAAAAAGTCATTGCAGAGACAGTCGAGTTGGCTCCTCTTGAGAAAGAATGGCACCCACAAGTGTCTTCTCCTGTTCAGAGCCTCAGAAGTGTGTACAAAGACAAGGCAAAAGGCCAGCAAACACAACTCCATCCACCCCATAGGTTTACACAGAAAAATATGCAAGGAGAACTTCCGAGAAGTCTCAACTTTACTGGCTCAAAGTTCTCACCTCGCTCTGCCACATCTGCTCTCTCCAATTTGTGGCACGAATAGCCGATTTCCAGTGAAATCTTTTAAAAATTGCTTTCGTTTTGGTACAACCTTTCTCAGAATTGCATTTGAAGCAAACAAACCCCCAACTGTTGAGCATCAGAAGATGGCACCAGGAGTGCGCTTTGTTGTCAAGGTGACAAGTTCCACAGCAGGAGGCCCCTGCCAGGCCCAGAGTTTCTGTCCCAACAACTCCCCTTCCTCGCTGTGATCACAGTCTGTTCAGCTGCCCGGTGAGAGTGAGCAGTGGCAGGAGCAAGGGGAGTGACTTCAATTTCTATCACCCTTGAGCTCCAAGTACTGGTGTGAATTGTGGCCAAGAGAAAGCAAGCAAGGAAGCAGTAACAGTTTGGACTGATGCACCTTTTGGATCTCCACAAATATGCTTTTGATTGTCAGTATACATTTTATAGTGGAGTGGCATTGTCTCAAAACTCCCTGTCACAAACCTTACCTAATACCACAACTTAGTATGAATCTGTGCCTTCTAAATTGCTCCAGATTTATCCAAAGCAGAAAAAGGGACAGAGAAGAACAAATTGTGTTTCAGCCCTCAAAGAGAGTTAACACACTTGAACAGCATTCGATTGGGAGCTTGATCAGGAAACATCTGGATTTCCATGGGAATCCCCCTGACATTGTGAGAAGCTGAGCCAGGGTAAAGGCAGGAGGTATTGTGAGCGAGGGTTACTCCCTTCTCACACTCAAAGCCACAGGCCTTTCTCGCACAATGTTCTTTTTTGACCAAAGCATTTTCCAGAAGCACAAACACCCGGAAGGGATCTCTGGGCATGGTCAGAGCAGTTCATTGGATGCAGACTTCTAGGAACTCTCCTTATGAGCCTGTTTGGGCCTTGTTCTTTCATGGGGGGGGGGCTTTTGGAAGTGAGCAGGCCTCCTCTCTGCTCACTGATCCTCCAATTGGGCTGCCTTCCTTTGCTGATGCTGCTCCAGGGGGTTGAGAGCCACGCACACCTTGTCCGCCTCTCAGGAGCTCCCCTGTTCCAACCCCCCCCCACCCTGAGAGCTGCGCCTCTGGGCTATTCCCAGAGGCTGCCTGAGCACCAGGGGAGCCTGGCCTTGAGAGAAGCACCGGCGCTTTTCTCATCTCAAGGTCTGGCCTTTGCCCACAGTCCAAGCCCCAACTCTCACGCCTCTTCTTCCCCCACCTCTTCCTCCTGAGAAGGCCAGCCAGCAGCCCCAAAGGAGGCGCGCCCAGAGCAGCCCCCTTCTCCCTCACAGCAGGCAGAGTGAGCAGGCGGCTGCGCTGCCTCCGATCGACGCCCGAATCGCCTCGGTGCCCTGTGAGCTGCCCTGGCGCACGAGCTACTCACCCATGCACTCCGGGCTGCTCCCTGTCCAGGTTCCGTTGACAGTGCAGTGCCTGCTGAGGACGCCCGTGGAGTAATAGCCCTCCCGGCATTTGTATATGATTGAGCTGGAGAACACCAGGCCATCGTTGAAGACCACCCGGGCATTGCTGGGGGTCCCGGGGTTCCCACAGGATATAACTGCAGAGAATGAGCAAAGAAAAGGCCAAACAAAGAACTTCAGAATCATACAATCATAGAAATCATAAAATTGGATGGGGCCATGAGGACCATCAAGTCCAGCCCCCTGCTGTTGCAGGACACCGTCACACCATCCCACTCAGAGGGCTGCCCTGCTTCTTTTTGAATGAATGTCTCTAGTGTGGGAGAGCCCCCCCACCTCTCCGGGCAGCTGGCCCCACTGTTGTCTTGCTCTGACAGTGAGGAAGCTTCCCCTGATGTTCAGTCTGAATCTGGACAGAAGATACCCTCCGAGTCAGCCCAGTGCTGGGAATAACATGCAGAGCTGCTTGAAGTGCTGGCCTGGTAGAGCCTGCCCAGGATCCACGCCCCAGCGGAGGCTCAAAGCCAGCAGCTGCTTGGAGTTGGCTCTTCTCCTTCCCACTCCAACTCGCCTGCTCCCTGCCTCTCGCTCTGGCCCAGACCACAGCGGGGTGAGGCAGATGAGCAGCAGGTGCCACACGACCACCTGCTGGCTGGCTCTCGCCCTGTGAAGCAAGAGGGGTCTCGCGTGGCTGGGAAAGGTACCATGGAGCTGGAGCCTTAGCCAGACGCTCTCCAAAAGCCCAGACCCAGCAACAGCCATGGCATCACTTTGCCCCTCTGGTGCGGTCTGTCACAACTGAAAGCAATTCTCTGAGTCAGAACAAGAAAGGCTTTGGCCAGCCTGGGGATCCTTCAGCCAATGGTGCCAGGGTTCAAAGCCAGGGCTACCTGCAAGCAACACAGCTCCACGACCTCTGAGCGGAAGCCCTTCCTCCTTCACCGCAGGTCTATCTAGCACTGTTTAGTCACAAAGGCAGTAACTGCTCTCCAGGATATTCAGCAGGCTTTTCCAGGCGTGCAACTCAAAAACCCTTTTAAATTAGACCATTGCAGGATATGTGGAGCTGAAGCAAGACAGAGGCTCAACCAGAAGCGCAAATAAACAAAACAGGGGGAGGGGGAAGCAAATGGGTTTATAGGAACAGTCAGGATTCTTCATTTCCTGGAGGGTCCTGGGGTCTCCCCTTGTCTCAGCCCTGCATAGCTATTTGGATAGTTTGCATTTTTCATGCAAAGTTCTCTTCCACGCTGGCCCTTAGCATTGCATTTGCAGGGGGTGGGGGTGCCAGTTCTAGGCCTCAGTGGGTCCTGCAGCAACCTGACTTTACTTCTCAGCAGACACAGACCAGATCGCACTGCCTGAAGAACAGATATTTCTGCAAGAGGCTGAAGAGGATCTGCCTTTGTCTCTTCAATTAAATGCATGTATTCAAGAGGCTTATTCATTCTGATCCCTTTTCTGAATTAATGACCCCCAGATCTCCTTTATGCTTTGCTGATGGCTGAATAAAAAGCCCGAAATCTCTCCCTAGCAAGACGCTGCAAGGTGTTTGGGTGAAATGCGGCTTTGGGATAGGATGCAGTGAGACTCGCTGGGCTTCCCCTGAAATCCCTGCTTCTGAACTGGCCCATTCACATGCTATTTAATGTAAAAAGTAACTTATGTTTGGGGTGGGGAGGGGCAAGAACAACACGGAGCGCTGCAAATGACCCTTCATCAGTTATATCCCAGCAAGTTAGCCAGCCTGCCCAGAGCTCAGCGGGGTCCGTTTCACATAGGGAAAACGGCTGTCTGTGCTCAGCATCGCCCTCCCTTTTGCCACGCTGAATGGGCTCAATTTCAATAAGAGCCCCACTTGGAAATCCAGGCATCGGTGTGGGGCGGCAATGCCAAATTAGCAATGGAAAGGGCAATGGTGAAAATCGCAAACTGCTCACATGGGAAAATCCCATGAGGCCTGTCTGCCCGCCGTCCCTGCACTGTTGCCCCATTTGGGCCTGCTGCTGTGGCAAAAAGAACAGGGAAAGCTTTTGCCTTGGTTTTGTTGCACTGCGTTCTTGCTTTAGTGCCTGTTTCCATTTTTAAAAACACTGGACATTAAAGCCAAGGGAGCCCATTTCCTCTGTGTGAAGAACAGGTGCTGGCTATGAGGCAGCCTGTATTTCATAAACCAGAGATGCAGCAAATTTCTAACACAGAGAGATTAATTAACTTGTTTCATTTCAAACCATTTGCAGCCTTTGAAATACTGAATGGATTAAAAAAACCCCGAAAAACCTCTTTTCCCCACTGAATTTTTCTGATTATAGGAAAAAAGAGACTTTTCAAATTAATAATCCCACAAGGGAACAGGCACTGTTGCCTTCCCTGACAGATAGCATTTCCCTGCTGAATCCCAGGCATCTGAGAGAATTCTAAGAGGTCTGCACAGAGAGAGAGCAGCAGGTGTTGCTCTTGGAGAAAACGCGCCCCCTCGAGCCGGCCAAGGGTCCAGTGCTAGCAGGAGCAATTCACAAGTAACTGCAGGTTGCCCTGGGATTGAGGCTTCATTAGGGGTTGATGAAGAACAGGTGTCTGTTGGTTTTTGGCCAGGATATAACCAGTTCATACCTTCCAGAACAAACATGGACTCAAATGAACACTTGATTGAAATCCATGCACTTCTGAGCTGCAATGTGATTTGCAGATTTAAAAAAAATCATTCAAAAGCATGTGTTGAGTGGAAAAAATGTACATGAAAAATGCAAACTTTTAATATGTTCTCAGCATACTGGGAGAACCAATGGGAGAAGGGTGCTATTTTTCAAAGATGCACGCAATTGATGCATATATTTGGAAATGCATACATGAAGATGTCACATAAATTTTCCAATGAGAAGGGGAAAATAGTGCAATCATCTAACTATTGATTGTACTATAGCAGGAGTTGGAAAGAGCTTTGGAATGGAATTTGGAAAATAACATCTCACATACATTTCACTTGTTCTCACATCTCTAGATGTCATGCATGATTTTGCCCAGAGATTGGGGGTCTAGATTGATAGAAGAAGAAACTTCATTGGCCACCCCAACTGCTACCAAAGACCAGCAATTCCCCCTGAGCACTCAGACAGAAATGCAAGTGATGGTTAACCAGACAGCTTCAAGTGGTCCATTTCTGGGCAACAAGATGCAGAAAAATTAGAAAGGGTCCAGTGGGGTGGGGTGGGGGACAAAAATGTTCCAGGGTTTGGAAACACTGCCCTGTGAGGAGAGACTGAGGGAACTGAGCATGTTCAGCCCTGAGAAGAGAAGAGTGAGGGGGACATGATATCTGTCTATAAGGACTTCAAAGGCTGTCACAAAGAGGAAGGTCAAGATCTCTTCTTGCTGTGGGACATGGAATAATCAATTCAAGCTGCAACAACATCAGGAAAAACTTCCTCACTGCTGGAGCAATACAACAGTGAAACCAGCTGCCTAGAGAGGTGGTGGCCTCTCCCACACTGGAGTCATTCAAAAAGGGAGTAAACAGCCATCTGAATGGGATGCTGTGACTTGGTGTCCTGTACCAGCGGAGGGGTGACCCCTATGGCCTTCTTGGCACCTTCCAACTCCACTCTTCTATGATTCTAAGTTAAAACTCTGCACCTTTGAATTCCTGCCACCTCTGTACCTAAGAGTGACAGCAAACACATTTTCCCTATTGTGGGGTGGTAATCAGGAGATCTGGGTTCTAGTCCCTGCTCAACTGTGAAGCTCCATGATTTTGGACTAGTCACTCACTCTCAGCCTAACCTACCTCACAGGGTTGTTGTGAGGATAAAATGGATAGGAGGAGAAACTCGTAAGCCACCTTGGGTTCCTTGCGAGTGGAAAAACAGTGGGGTATAAATGTTCTGTGATGGTGATGATAACAATAGAACCAGTAATCATAACAATAGCGTTGCGTGTTTCCTGGGCTTTCTCTATCCTGCCTTCTAATCTACTTGCCTCCTGGTGTAACCTGGACAATTTCTAAAACAGATATTGGAACTGCCACATCTTGTTTTCCGAATGCTTCTCCCCATAAAAGGTCTCTGCAAGCAGACAACTAGCACTTCATGAAGAAATCTGCTTAGCACACTCCCTCTGCCCATTCTGCTAGTTTTCTGCATGCAGTGCATGTTGTTCTCTGCATGTGGCAGGGGGTGGGGAGAGGCCAGTTTGGGGCCCTGCTACTCCAGCCCGGAATCTGTTGCCCCATCTCACCGCTCCTCTCCTGATTCTGCTGCCCTGAGAGACCCAGCCCTGGTCAGCGAAATAAACCTGAAAGTGTCCTGAGGCATCCTCAGGATGTCCTTTTGTTGTGTGACTTGCTCAGTCGAAGAACATTTTATGTGCTTTGTACAGCCCTTCTCCTTCAGTGCCTGACAGATACGTTTTAAGTGTTTGTTTTTCATTGCATGGCTGAGTGTGTGTGTGTGTCTCTGTGTGGAGGAAGTTGCGGTGGGGTGGGCTGCTCTTGCATTTTCTACCCTAGTGCCAAGAATACTCTGGGTTCTCTGCAGCTTGGGGCTACCTGCTCATTTTCTGGCATACAGTAAGTAACTCCAGCCCGCTCCTCGGCTGTGACCCATAAAGAAGAGGGTCCTGAAGAGACCTCAGCATGGGACATCTGAGCCCTGGATTCCCCGAAGCGGGTCACACGCAGGCAGCCCCCGGCAGAGTGCTGGATGCACCATTCCTTCCCAGCAGTGCCATTCTGAGATGTCTGACTACTGGTTCTCCAAGGAGCGTAGCCTTCCCTTCTCCTTGTCTTGAATACAAATCAAAGGCGGCCATAAACTACACATTATCATGAATTACTCTCTGTCCCCAGTTGGTGAGAGCCTAACATTAAGGGATCTATATGAGGCACATAATATTCCAATTATTCATAAAGTTGTGATTTAAAAGCACTGCCTGTGATCTGTATTCCTCATTGCTTTTGAACTTGATGAGTTATTTATCCAGGGATTAATATACAGAACTCCTCCCCAGCTCTATCAAAATAATAAGAATAATAAAATAAAAAATGAAGATTTTGATGGAGGGGGGAATCGACCTGTCCAGACTTCAGCATATTAACAAATGGGGCATAGAGTCTTTTCTGTCATGAACTGCATCAATGCAAAATAAATTTCCAACTCATTTGCAAACTTGGCTTGCAGTTCCACAAGAGAGACAGATGAGTTTGCCTGGGTCTCTTTGCTTACCCCTTTCCTGTCCTTCTCTAGCTTTTGTGGGCTCTGCTGATTGATAGTTAAAGGCTTCTGTAACAGCAATCATCAGAAAAGTTTGTCTGCAGTTTCTCACACTGGATTACCTGATTGTTCTTCTCCTCTCTTCCCCAAATAACAACTAAAATATATCATACACACAAGAACGCACACACTGCAATGTAAAGTAAATGCATATGAATTTTTATGAGGGCTCTAATAGGACATTTACCATATTTCCTCTTGCCTGCTTAAAGCAACAGCACGATTCCCAGATGGGAATGGTTCAGGATTTGAAAAATTTCTGGGGCAATTCCAAATATCTACTGTTGGTATAAATCAATTAATCAATCATTTTTTCAAAAAGTCACCCCACTGGCAGGCCAATCCCATGCTCATCATCCTCGGCAGGATGGCAATTAGACATGCGCATGGTGGGCATGTCGTGAGTGGAGCTGGCTGGAGTCGGGGGTCAGACTAGATGACCTGGGAGACCCCTTCTGACTCTTTCTGTTTCTGTGTTTCTATGTTTCTAATTCTGGCACTGGACTCTCACTACCACCAACTGAGCCATTATGGATACCAAACCAATTAGCTGGAGAGATGGCAGGGGTCCATTTGTGGCCAGCGGGGTTAAAGTGCCCTGGCCAGAGGTGGCACAGGCAGTGGCGGGTCTCTGTGCATCCCTCAGCCGCTCTCGGCAGGCCCCTGGGTCTGCTTTCACTGCTGCTCAGCTGAAGAAATGGGCTGCGGCAGGGCTTTCGGGAGTGCTGCTTTCTCCTCCATCCCACACACCAGGCAGGAGGGAGAGGTTGAAGCTTCCCGTCTCTGCAGGCTGAAACGTGCGTGCATGGGAGCAAGGCACGTGCAGGCTAGACAATGTATGTGCCCCCTGGGCCCAAAAACGACCATTCCCCCTTGGCCTGAAAGGAGTGCCTAAAGCAGTAAGCGTGGATCTGGAGCCCTCCCTGGAGCGCCCCCAAGCAGCCTTCTCCAGTCTGATGCCCTCCAGATGCTTGGAATGGTACCTCCCTGCACGCCTGACCATGGCCTGTGCCAGCTACGGTTGCTCGAAGACAAATTCCAAAACATCTGGAGGGCATTAGGTGGGAGAAGGCTGCTTGCGGGGCTTCGGCAAAGGCTCAGGTGGGAAAAGAATGCTTTAGACCCTGGTGAGCCCTCAGTCAGTGTTCTGAGACTCAGGTGCTTCTGAGTTTCTCACCTGTGGCCCCTGCGCCTCCTCCAGGAAGGAGAGGATGGAGCTACCCCACAGCTTCTTCATGCACTGCAGAAACAGCAGGGGTGGCAGGAGGCAAGCAGAAGAAAACCTGGAAACATTGGCCTCCCCAGACCAATCTCCCTGCACACGTCCTTGCCACCCTGCTAAGGAGGGCATAGGGCATTCTCGGTGACCCGCGGATGGCACTCACCTTCACACTCCGGCTGAGTGCCGCTCCAGGATCCATTGGCCAGGCACAGCCTCTGCAGCGAGCCTCGAAGTGTGTAGCCTGGCTCGCAGCTGAACCAGACAGTGCTATCCACGCCCAACTCATTCCCGCCGTGCCGGATGCCATGCGAAGGGATGCCCGGGTCACCGCACAACCCCTGGAGGTGTCCTGGGAAGGGGCGAGCAGAAGGACTGTCAGCTGGTGTCCTCGTCTCCCTTCCCACACCATGATGGGCCACTGGCACCAGATGGTGCAACACACAAAAAGTGGAAAGCTGGTGGGCTGCCAGCGCAGATCTTGAGCACACAACATTTGCTTAAGCCAGCCTGCGCTTGCCAGGTACTGGGAGGTCTAAACTGGTGGTTTACAGGCAAGGATCTTGTCCCAGGTGCCCCCCCCCACCATTTTCAATTAAGGCATGCTTAAAGCAGGTGGCTACGCTTTCATTCATAAGGGGATGGAGGGGGTGGAACTCATGGGCTGTTTAAAACATTAAGGGGCATCGGTTACATTTCTCATCTGTACATAATGTGTGTGCAGTGCAGCTCTCTCTCTCTCTAGCTCTCTCTCTCTCTCATTTATATGGAAGGTGCACCAGGGCATAACTGGGAATCCCTTACTACTAACCATCACCCGTTTGCGTGGGCCATCTGGTCCAGGGCTGGGCTAAGTGCTCTCTGTGGGCACTTCACTATTTTGATTCACCAAAATGTCATCTAGGAGACCCCAAGCAGCTGAACATGCTTCCATCGTATGCACACGGTGCCTCTGCCGGCTTGAGGAAAATTAAGAAAGGGACCACCAGACCAGTATCATCAGCAGCAGCCCTACAGGGGGCCCAAGCATGTGTCCAAGCAACTGGGTCAATGCTGTGCACCGTGGAACGGCAGCAGCCCTGTTCTGGGCCCAGACTTCTCTCTGTAGGATAACAAGGAAGCACTGAAGAACACAGATGCTGGCCGTGACTGGACCTTGAAGTTCAAGGTCCTCATTTGGGAGTTGCTGTCTGAGCTCTTCGCTTCTCAGGTGACTGAATCCCCTTTGCTGCAGGCTGTGAAGCCCAGCTCCACCTGGCAGCTTCTAGACAGGAAAGGGACTAAGTTTAGCCTGGACACTTCGGCGGGTATTGCTCACAGCATTGCAAGCCTACCTTCGCAACTGTAAGGCACAGAGAGTGGCTTTTAAAGAACCAAAACACAGAAGCTGCTCTGCTGGGGGTAGCTGGATTCAACACTCAGTGCTTCCTTGCACAAAATGCCTTCTGCACTTGTGCAGAGTGCACACACAGATGTGGACATGACATAGCCGTGGCTTGAGCATCAAGGGTAAAAACGCTCCGGGGAGCTCTGGGTACTCTCCTGGCCAGATGTGCACAGCCACCGTGTGGGTACTTTTTCTTTGGTTTGGTTTGCCAGCTCTGCTCTCCTTCAAACTGAAAATGACAGGATGCTTCAAAGCCACCCGCTGTCCTTGCAGGGATGGAGCTGTGCCTTTGTTGGGAATCCAGACCCTCTGATGAGCTAGTGAATCATTTGCTCACAGAGTTAAGAGGCATCCGAAGAAGCCGAAGACGCCACCTGGTGAAGGCGCTTGACAGCTACAGTCGTGCTGGTGCTGGCTCCCATCTGGTGGCCCATCTGCTCCTGGGTTTTCCCACCACCGGTTTTGCAAACACAGAAAGTCCCCAAACCAGCAATGGCCCTCATCCTTGTTCCTTTTAATTGGACACATGGGGTTCTGGCCTGGGCCCCTCTGAGCAAACTATGGGGGTGCAGCCCCTCCAAGACAGCCTCATAAAACAGCCTCACCTGCTGCAAACGTTGAGAGCACACTTGTAACTCCTTGATGAAAAGATTTGCTCACCCGTGCAGAAGAAAAGCACCCCCATAGCATGACTGACAGGCTCGGAAAGCTATCCCAAGCCCCCCCCCCCACCACTGCCAGGCCCCCTGCCATGTGGCAGGGCCACTTCATTCACTCATCCTTGCCCTAGCCCAGACCACAGCCGGGCCTTGCAAGTGCAGGGAGTTATTTACTCATGTTGCATGAAAGTGCATTCAAGCCTTAAATTCTCCATCTGCTGCCTGAAGTAGTGCAAGCGGCAAGCACATCAGGCACGTTTGCTGACTGGATGTCCCCAGCTCTGGCTGCAGTATTGTCTAACCACCCGAGGTGTGAGAGGCGGCTAAGCAGATGGTGGGAAAGATCCATCTGGTAGGCCGTTCCTGAGAACAGCAAAGGCCTCTGCAAACACCGCTCCAGCTCGTAAGCAGTTCTGTCCTCATGCATATCTTCCTAGCTATGGTGGGGTGGGCAACTTGTGGCTATCCAGATTGCTTGAGCTAGGCAACATCCCCCAGTGGTGAGGGATGCTGGGAACTGTAGGCCAACTGGAGTGCTGCGCATTGCCCATCCCTGATTTATGGGAGCTGCAGTCCAGCTGGCCCAGTGGCCACTCTCTCAGATGTCTATCCATGGCTCCTGTCCCCAGGAGATGGCTTCTTCAGGATGCATCGTGTGACGCACACGGGAGCACTAGGAAAAGCTTCCTGGGCTTAGAGATGAGTCAGAAGTCTGCTCTGGGGGTAGGAATCCATTGGACTCCCTGGCCTGTGCTGCCCAGACTCCAGCCTGCTCTCTCGTGGCCAGAAGCCCAACTTTGTGGTAAGTGTGCCCAGCATTCACAGAGCACCAGCCAGGAATTGCACCTCACATGGCAGCCGCACAAATGGCACCCCTCCTTCATGCCTGCGACCGACAGTCCTTGCATGTGCCGTGGAAGACGGCTGCCAGTCACACAGCCTTCGTTCCACAAGCGTTCGTGGACTTTCTCTTGGCTCAGTGGCTTTCTACAAAGGCTGGTGGAATGAAGGTTGTGTGAGGAGGCAGGAGACAATGTCCACAAACTGAAGAAGGATGGATTCTGGGAAGCTTGGTCGCAACACTGCTTGGACTACAACAACGGCCTGCCTAGCCCTGCATTTCTGAGTTCTGTAGCAGTCAGCCCAGTATCTCCAAAGCTCAGAGAAGCAGGTCACGGAAGCCCTACCTGTCCCCAACCTTTTGTCTACACCAGGTGGTACTCAGAGGGGCATTGCTTCCAAGCATGGGAAAGAGCTGCCTCTTCTGGGCAGTCTTCCGACTGGGACTGTCTCTTTAAAACCCCCAAGTGGAGTATGCAGGCCTATTGCCTCCACCCAGCATCTGGTCGGCCAAGCTTTGGGGCATTTGTGAGGTGGCACATAGAGAAGGGGCGGTGGTCCTTTAAAGCTGCGCATTGCTGCCACATGAACTGTGGATTGGCCCCAAAGGGTGAAGTCTTCTGCCAGAGCACCTTCAGTAGCCGTCCACTTGTCTCCCTGCCTACAGCCTTGCTGGTTCTTTAGAAAGGCATCTCTGGATGAGCAGACAGAAATGCACTGCTGTGGCCAGGGACCTTGTGGCTCCTTCTCAGAAGCAGCAGCTCCATCCACAGAGCCCTGGTGAGCGCCAGCCCCAACCGGCTTCCGAGCCCTCCCACCTGAGCAGTGCGGCAGAGAGCCGCTCCAGCGTCCATCCAGCTGGCACAGGCGGGTGGAATTGCCCATCAAGCTTCTCCCCTCCAGGCAGCTGTAGCGCACCACTGACCCAGCCGTGTGGACGTCGCCCAAGATCTGGGCATAAGGCGGTGACCCAGGGTGGCCGCAGGAGACCACTGAAAGGAAGGGACAACAAGGCTTTCAGGAGAAACAGTGCAACCATTTCAGCACAAACTTTCAAGGGAAGAACAGGAATGCTTCTGATAGCAGGGGCAATTTTGGGTCTGATCAAAATATAGTTTTTCAGGCAATTCAGCTGCACTGAGACCAACATAAGATTTTTTTTCCAGTGGATTTTAGCTTCCTCGAGAACACTGAGTCCTGGTTAGGCCTCTTCAGATGGACTGAGATCATGATGAAGAAAATCAGGGACCACTTGTTAGTTTGGGCTGAGTTCACCCTCATAAAACCAAGGCAAGAAATGCCAGTAATAGAGCTGCATGAGAAATTGGTTGGTTTGCATTTAAAGTAAGGTAGGCAAATTTCCCTCGCATGAACCCAGTCAGGAATGGGAATGCATGAGATCCAAATTTTGCTGAACTTCATCAAAAATGCACGCATTTGAAAGACTATGCACCAAAATTCCTTACTCAAAGGGGAAAAAAAACACTTAAAATGTGTGCATTGGAAAAAGTGTGCCAAGTTATATACATTTGAAAAATACGTAAAATGTATGCATTATGGAAAATGCATAAGACAATATGTGCACATATTCATGCAGACCAAAAAGCGAAGCCAGGCCAAGCCCGGCAATTGGCTTGGTACCAGGACAGCTGCAAGAATCCCTCCCGACATCCTTTTGCCTGGGCGCGATGGTCCTGCTCCAAGGCCTATCTCCAGCTGCCACCTCCAGGGGAGGCTTGGTTGGTATCCATGAGGAGGAGAGCCTTTCCAGCCCTGGCCTCCCAGGTATGGAATGTTCGCCCCACCTGTGTACCCTTTTGGTGCCAGGTAGAGACCGCCCTCCGTTGTAGGGCATTCAAGCAGCTTCTCAGATTTGCTGGCTGTCATACAGGTCTGAATATTTTCTTCCAAAAAAGAATGTGTGTGTGAGCCTGTTTAAAATGTGGTTTTAAATTTTGTATTGTAAGCTTTTAATGATGTTTAAATATGCTTTGTGAACCACCTAGAGAGCTTTGGCTGTTGGGTGGGAAAGAAATTATTTATTTATTTATTTATTTATTTTGTAATGTGCCAATAGGACGGAATGAACTTTGGAAAAAAGAGAATACAGGTAGGGGAGATGCTCGGCCAACTTTCTCATCTCTAGGTGGAAGGGAAAGGAAGTGGGGGTGGGGAGGGACATGGCAGTCAGGAAATGATTCTTTTTGGTGGAGCTGTGCAAGAGGTAAGAGGGGATTCAAATGCTTCTTATATTCCTTGAATGTACAAAACCAGCTTGTTCGGCAGAAGGTCCTCCTAGAAATTCCTCTTTGATATGCCATTTCAGCATCTGCCGAGATTATAGTAGGAGAAGTAGCATCCAGACCACCGTCCTGTCCCGAGCTACTGTTCAAAACTGTCCAACCAGCTGGGAGGGATGGCAGCCCTCCCCAGCGCAGTCGCTCCCCACTGTCCCTGGAACTCCCAGCACGGTGGGCAGGCAGCGCAGCTGGGGAGGCCGGAACAGGACTTGCTGTGCAGCTGTTCTTGCACTTTTGCTCCTAGGGCCACTTATGCTCACACTGAGGGCAAACCGATCCACAACTGTGTGAAACCGGTCCTCATGGCAAAGGGCAGTGTCTGCCTCTTGGTCCACCTCTAAGGCCAGGGTGCTCCAGTGGCAGCATCAGAGGGGAAATACCGGGGGGGAACTAAGATGGGGCGAATTTGTCCCCCATTCAGTCTTTCTCTCTACATTTATATCCCAACTGTTTTCCTCTGGCAGGGAACCCAAGGCTGCTTACACAGTCCTCCTCCTCCTCCTCTCCATTCTATCAGCACAACAAGCCAGGTTAGGCTGAGAGTCAGGGACTGGCTCGGCGTCATGCACTGATCCTCTCAGTGCCAGACAGCACTCTGTCCCAGCCTTTCCCAAGCAGGTGCCTTCCACATGTCTCAAACTACAACTCCCAGCATGCCTCAGTCAGCCATGTGGATGGGACCCATTTGGAGAAGGTTGCACTAGCCATTATTGCACTCCACTGGCTCACAAAGGAAAATAACAATAGACTTCATAGTAACGCTAATATTCCAAACCTTCATTTAGTCATTCTTCAGTTGCAGCCTTGTTTTAATGCAGTTCATTAAAGTTTCAGTTCTAGTTTGCATTTGAAATCTGCCTGTGTATGAATTAAATATTAAACCTAGTAACACCATTTTAGCACTGAAATGATTAAAATCTAAATCGTGTGTTAGATTATAGCACCTTTTACTTAGTCATACAACAAATCTGCTTCCAATGGTTTCTGTTGTAATTATTGAAAACAGCTGGATTGTTCAGCAGATTCAGCAACTTTTCTAACAGATTCTCCCTCTTCATTCAGTGAGTCATGGTGCCATGGACTGGGCTTGATCTGGACTTAGGCAGGCTTAAACTGCACCATTGCATTCAATGGGAGAAGTTAGTCCTGAGCCTGCCACCCAAAGGATCTCCCAGAGAGTGGCAGGTGAGCAGGGCAGCCGAAGCAAGCTCTGTTTTAATCTTATCATTTCGACAGTGCTACGATTTGAGTGTGTTTAAAGTGCAAAACTGCACACTCTAAAAGCGTGTTAAAAACCCAGACTGGTTCTGTTGCTGCTGCTCTAAGATACGAGGAATGTAGAAGCAGTGGGCAGGTTTGGAAGGGCAGTGGGAGAGGCATAGCAGGAGAAACATTAGCTATGTGCCCTAAAATGGGAAAAATACGCCTGGCCTTCTATCAGTCCCGTAAGACCAGGTTCTAAAATTACCCCGCTGCACCACTGTCCATATTCTATGTGCTAGCCCTTCACATGAGAGGAATGGTCATGACCTTTGAAGATCTACCAGCAAATATGGATTGTTTGGTTGAAACATCTCAGGCAGTGATCTTAATAATGGGAAGCAACCCAGATGGTGAATGGTCTCCCACAGGGATGGGCAGAAAGTAGATTTCCAAATGTTTAGGACTTCAGCTCCCAGCATTCCTGTTCATGGGCCATGCTGGTAAAGGTTTCTGGCAGCTGAAGTCCAAAGATCTGCCTTCCTCCATCCTGGCTTAGAAGGTGTTTGCTGTCACTTACTCTGTATGAAATCATGTCCTCCCTTGACATGCAGTTAGAGGAAAGCAGCCAGGATCCAAAGCTCACTGAGAGCTCTTAACCCAGTTAAGGTCTGAAAGAAGACTGGGGCCTTCTGCATTGGCTGGTCCCAATTCAGAGGTTGCAACTGGGATGTCCTCCTCTTCAGTAGACTTGCTGCCAAGAAGACCCCACATGAAAGAGTCTGCTGGCAGCCCTTGCTAAGCTGTGGGAGAAGAGCGGAGAGATGGCAATCCTAGCAGGGCTTGAAAGGGCGTCAAAGTCCATTACACATGGTCACCCAGTGCCATCTATGGCTGCAGATTCTGCTGGAGAATCCAAAGAGGTCACCTCTGGGCTTGGGTTGACCATGCATCCCTCACCTATTGTTCTCAGAAGACTCTTCTAGAGGTAATTAGCCAGGGCAGGCCACATCAGCTGCTTGTGCAAATGGTGCTTTTGTGTGTGAGTGCATGTAGCTGAAGGGACACACAAACCATTCTGACTGGAAGGTTCTTTACATGAGAATAAAATTACCCACAGAGCCCCGTTCTTCCCTGCCTCTCCATGATTGTTTTGTCACTAAAACCATGATATCTGGCTAGGATAGGTGAAGCACTTTCTTTAATGATGGAGAAGAAATTGAGTGAATATGTTTGCATACGTGGATGGTTTGGGTTTGATTTGTAAGCTCCTGGCTCTCAGCTGCAAGACCGTGCTAAGATTTCCAGAGATGCTCTGTGAGCAAGCTCTTAAGAACACATGCTGTTGAAAATAATTTAATAACTGATCCTCCAGGAATTACACCTAAGCAAAAAACCTGCAGCATTGACAGCACTTTTAAGGATTAACAACTTCCAGTGCACCAGCTTTCACTAAAGTATAATTCACCAATCTTAGTAGGGTATTTTTAAATGAAATTGCTGGAAACCTTGGCAGTCCTCTTCACAAAGATTAGATATATTTCCACCCTGTGGAATGCCTTTTATCAATGCCACTTCCCTCCATTAACCGCTTTTGCCAAAGCCAACACAGTATAAATGGGGATTTTGCAGTACCTGTAAATTTCCTGCTCTTCCTGGTGGCTGTGGGCTAAATCATTGCAAAGGACTCTCCTGCTGTTCATGGGCGGGGTCCTCCTAGAATTAACCTTCATGTTGGGTGTGGGGGGAGGATGCTCATATACCCAGGCCATGCCTAAGCAATCAAATCACATATTCTCCGACCAAATGGAGCGACTCAGAAGGAAATGAATTGGATATGTAACTAAGCCTGGGGAATGAGAAGGCAGTGACAACCCCCATTTTCTCTAGAGCAGATGACAGTGAGACATACTACTGAATGATGTGTCCGATTGCCCTATGTCCACTAGGACTGTTACAGGCAGGGTGATGTACCACCCACCTTCTCACGCTAGTGGGCCAAGGCTCCTAGTGGCACAAGGACTGTTTCATGGCATGGAAAGCAGAAATAAACATCTGCTGGGTGTCTAGCTTCCCAACCCTTTTCTCTTTAAAGCACTTCTGCTTTTAAAGTAACGTCCTGCGCTGAGAGGTGAGGCTAGGAGAGCTTTAAGTGTACTGCAGTGCTTCCTTGACCTCACCTGGGCCAGCCTCTCAGAGCTATCAGTTCCAAAATACACATAGGTGGAGGCTCTGCCATAAACCATGGACAGGTCCTCCTACAAGCAAGGCAAGGGCTGGAGAACTCCACTGCCAGACCCAGAGTGGAACTGAGACTTCCCCAGCCCTGTGTTTCAGCACTTGAAGGATCAAGCATGGTCCCAGGAAGCAAGCATGGCTCCCTTTTTGGAGGGGGGTGTAGAAACGCTGACCTACCTGGAGCTTCTTTGAACCTACAGTTGGCTCCAGGCATTTGCTGGTGTGACATCCGAGGGCACTTTCTTTTGGTTACAGGAGGGGGGATTTTGTCTCCTCACACATGAATGCACATATACCCACTTCAGTGTTTTGGAACCTCTACATCAACTGAAACTCAATTTTATGAAAGGTGAACTTAAATTTTGCCCTGGAGTTTTCCAATTTAACACACACATGAGTGCACATGCATGTTCATGTGCATGCACATGTGCACACACATGCATATTCTGGAAAATGAGTGTAAAAAAATGCATTATATTAGGAAGGTTGCCTGGACATTTTCTCCACTCTCCTGGTTGTTCCCCCAACCTGGTGGCCTTCAGAGGCATTTCGACTGCAGCTCCCAGAATTACCATCCAGCAGGGCCATTGACTGGGAATTCTGGGTGTTGCAGTCCAAACAGCACAAGGCTGGGGAAGGCTGCTGTAATGGAGTTTGGTTTGAATAGGACAAACTCTCGCAATCCAGAAATGTTAAACAATGTCTGTAGTCTTATTGGTGTTTAAAACCACATGCATGGGTTTTCTCAACTTTCCTTATGTTGAGAAAACATGGTGAGCTTCCAAATTCACCTCAAAACCTCACATTAGGCACAAATGGATACAGACATTAGTTTTGAGTCTTCTGAGCTTTGGGCACTGTGTGGAGATGCTGTTCACCCACTCCAGATGCCTAGGAGGAAATGCCTTCTGGGCAACGGCAGAGGAAATGTCCACAATGCAGGGAGGAAAGCAACACCGTTTACTATTTCCTGTGGGCCTCAAGTTGTGAAATGTTAAATCCTTGCAAAAGCTTTCTTTCTTTTTTCTTTTTTCATCAAACTCTTTCCCCTTTCCCCAAAATTCCACTGTTGTTTTTTGTTCAAGTAGGAACCTCCCAAAAACAGCAAAGCTGACATTAGCTTTACTTTTTAAAATAGCAGCTCCTTAATGTTATTTGTCCAAAATTTACCTACATCTAACACAGCAGAATGAGATTCACTTATCAGTTTCCCATAATGGCAAGGCAGCATGCTGATAATACGGGAGTAAATGAAAGGTGCTAAAACAGGCAATTGCTTCTCTGAGTGATTTAGGTGAGGGAAAGGGGGGGGGGGGGGGGCAAAACGTGAGCTAAAAGGAAAATAAAAATAAAGAATGCATTTAAAGGGGGTGAAATCTTGAACCTCCTCAGTTTAATAAAATCAAAACCGTTGGATCCCTTTGGGCAGTACCTTGTCCCTGAAAATCATTTTCCATCCAGGATTGGCAAGTTGTTTGTGCAACCAGTGCCTGTCCTAGGAGCCTGCTCCCTGTATGATGCTGCAGTCCCAGTTGCCCTGGGCTACTTCTAGAGATTGCTGAGGAGCACCCCCTTTGCCAAAGTTCCCATGGAATGACCTGATCTAAGTGGTGGAGGTGACTGGCTCCGAGGTCAGCTGGTTTCCCGAGCCTCGTCTGGCCAGCAGAGGCGCTGTCCGTGGTGCTGCACTCTCTCCTCCAGATCGATCTGGCACCATGGCTGCTCCTCAAAGGCTTGGAGTAAAATCCAGAGTGGGTACCAATCCCTGCTGACCATGGAGTCATTCATCCCTGCTGGTCCTAAGACTCTTGCAATAAAGTGCAAATTGAAACTGAGCTATAACTAGGTTTAAAAATGCAGATTAAAAAGTGGAGATGCAATGGAGCAGAATGATGGTTAAAAACACAGGTCAGTGGTGCAGACTGGAAATAGGCAGGTGCACTTGTTCCTAAATCTTAGCCACTGGCCTGCATTTTCCAGGTCTCATTAGCATACACTGTCCTTTCCCATATAATTTTGCAGGAGAAGAGAGCACCTGTTTCGCCTCTTTCTTGCCATGCAGACTACAGCTGATTCTTGGGCTGGTCCTAGCAAACAAAGAAGGGGTTGAGAATTGTCAGCCACCCACTTCTTCAGTCCAAATCCTGGCTTCATATTGTGTTCACTAGGTGGACCCTTGGTCTGGTCCAGTATGGGCTTTCTCGTGTCCTCATGTTCCCCCTAAGCCCGGAAGAGATGCCTGGAGGGGAGGAAAAGCAGCCGTTCTTCAACTCATCCGTCACTTGCTGCCTCAGCTTATTACCTCCAGTGGCTACTTGTCCCAGCTCCTCTCCTTTCCATCCAGTACAGAATATGAGATGAGATGCGAATTCTCCTTCCCAGGAGCACACAGGAAGACTGGCTGAGGCCTGCGCATTGTGAATGACTCATAACCCCACAGTTCACTTAAAACTGTTACAAAATTTACCGTTCCTGTTCGTGCTTCCTTCCTTCTTCTCTAGCCCACTAAAACTATGGTAGGGATGCTACATTTTCCATTACCTGAACTGACCAGGATAGTTGAGATTACAGAGAAAGCTACCCTGTCATATTAGTGATGAAGGGGTGCTTTTCCACAGGAATGAGCTGTGTGGCAGTTTGTCTTCTGAGATTTGATCCATATAATCCAGGGTCCTGCACAGAATTTGGATTCTTAAGGATCTTAAGTATCATATTTACTTTTCAAAATCAACTTTTTAGGCCTTGTGGAGAACAGTTTCAGTATCCAGGACTGTTACCTACAAAGAGCGCAGTGTTCGTTCGGCTGTATTGTTCTAATACTGATCCCTTCCTCCCACCACGTCAGCTCTTACTATCCTTGATGCTCAGTTTGATGAAGACTCAACTACTATTTACATCAAAAAAGGACTTAAAAGCTGTCCAACTTCCTTTGGAGAATCCCTCCATGCCTAAGAACAAAATCTGAGTGTCCTGAGCAAGATTTAGGTGAGTTGGCACAGGATGTGAACTTTTTGGGGGTCTTTTTGTTTTGTTTTGTGTTAATTGGCTTTGCTTTGAGGTGTCATTTTTTCAGGGAAACTTTTGCAAAACTGGTACCATTAGACAAGACAGCTCTGAAGCAGGGGTGCAGAACCTGAATCTCAGGACCCAGATCTGGCCTGCTTGAGGTCCCAAAATGACCCTTTGGGGGTCCCTGGATGGTCATGCCCCTATCCTGGGCCCCACCCTTCCCCCACCATTTGGGGGTCTCCTGGCTTTGGTGCAACTTTCTTTCCCTGCTCTAAAAGGTTGAAATGCTTCTCCTAAGGCTGCACAGTTGGCAGTAAGAGCCTCCAATGGGAACACACTGGCACTGTTTTGCATTTCTGGCCCTGTCCCCTCTGCACCATTGGAACATGGCCCCCAGCCATTTCTCCAAATGGAATTTGGCCCTTCGGCAGAAAAGATTCAACACTCCTGCCATCATGAAAAGCAAAGCACTTACAATGACACACTGGGAGGAGCCGATCCCAAGTGCCATCCCCCTGACAGGTAAGGACATGGGTCCCCAGCAAGTAATATCCATGGTTGCACTGATAAGAGACTGTGGTTCCAAAGCTGAATCTGTGAGGCCCGCTCGGTTGCACTTGCCGGACGCTGTTTTCCAGGTGCCCAGGGTCAGTACAGTTTACGACTGCAAGCAAATCACAGAAAAATAAAAATAAAAAATAAAAACAGAGGGTGTAACAAAGGAAGAAAGGTTTGCTTTTCTTTTTAAACTGAAGAAAGATAAAGGAGGGTCAGCTCTGTATGGGATCCTTTTTCAAAATTTGATTTCTTTTCCATAAAGCCTTGATTTCTTTTAAATGCCTGTAAACAATGTACAGTTCTTAGATAGACTAGGGGAGAAGGCCCCAATCCTGAACAGAAGTGAAGGGTAGAAAGAACATACATTGCTGGTGGAATTGTTCCAGGATTGGGGTCCCACCTCATCTCCAAGAGAGGGGGATAGATGGAGAGGGAGAGGAGGAGGAGGAGGAGGAGGAGGAGGAGGAGGAGTGTTCAGAGGTGGGTTCGTGTGCATTTGTCAGGGGCACAGAAGGCAGGCGACACAGCAGGTGAGCTGGGAGGTGTGCCGGAAGTGTGGGAGGGCAGGATGGTGGGAATTCGAGAAGTGAACTGAATGAGATGCTAAAGCAGAGAAAACACCCCTGGGAGGCTGAAGAACAGAAGCACGGTTGGAGCTTTGGGACCTGGGCCAGGCTGGCATTCCCTTTCACACCCTAACTTGGTTCACATTACCCTCTTTCATTTTTATTCATTTCTTGCCTGTTATTTTTACCCTTCATTTGGCCAATACCCTTTAAGACATCATATAAAAAGAGCTACAACAACTAATTGAATCTCAACAGAATAATACAATCTACCAATGAATCTACATTGACACACAAAAAAGCATTTAGAATACATCCCCATCTTCTAAGCATCTGCAAACTCTTGGCATAAAGCAAAGCAAAGAGCCCTTGACCCAGTTTCTGCAGGTTATCTGGCTGGTGGGCTGCAAACATTCAGAGGATATTACTGCCAGAGGAAGGGAGGAGGAGGAAGTGAATGCAAAAGAAGTATCTGATTTTAATTGGTCTTATAGATAAAGTAATATTTCAGAAACAATGCTTTGCATATAATTAATGGTATGCAAGGTTGAGAAACCTGGAAGGATGAACACTCATTTGTAATGTAAAGTATAGCTATGCATTGCATCATGTATGCTTTCTAACCATACTAAATACTTAGGATTTGTTTTGCACTTTCAATTTATCTGAATATTATTTTTAATCACATGTCATTTAATTTAATGGCCATGTGGAAGACTTGTAGTTGAAATACATTGGGAATCCTTCTCAAAGCATTTTGCTGCATTCTAGAGCAGTTCAAAGCCCATTTCTTCCTTTTCTCTTCCATTTTCTGGCATTCCCATCGTCCCTTGCCTCCTTTGCCCAGAGGAAGGGGGCCATGGTTGATAAGGCCCTGCTTCTTTTAATATGTTGGGAAGTGGATGAGTGTGTATTGACTGATGAGGTCACATGGCCAGTTACCTGAGACCCCAAATCACTGCTCAGTGCAGGTGATGCGAAATTGCACGGCATAAATAAATATGTAGCCTTAACTCAAGACAAGATTCCCACCCGCAGAAGGAAGAGACCCTGCTTCCTTCCACTAACCTGCTGTGCCTCTACCAGTGCTTTAAAATTATTATTTTTGATGACGATATAAGTGCTCACTCATGGAGTGCATTTCTGTCTGTTTTCTGTTCTCTGATTGTCGCTTCTTTTTCTCATCACCAACAAATGTATGTGTCAAAGTAAAGTTGGGATGCATTTCCTCCATATCTCCTGCATGATGATCACCCTGCAGTATCATTACATTTTCCATTTAACCCAGCTAAAAGCTCCTTCTGTCTTTCCAAAACCTGCACGGTTCTGAAAAGAACAAGCTGGTTGTGACGGCAGTAACAGCGGTTCCATCCCTTTCCAAGGAGCAGGGGAACAAGAGAGGATGCTGCTTCCAGCTGCAGGACTGACCCAGCCCCCCCCCCCCCCCCGCATACATTCAGGCTTCTGATGCAAGAGCAGCAAAGCGGGAGGTGGGAAAGGAAGAGACTTACTGCGGCAGATGGGCAAGGCGGTACTCCACTGGCCGTTCGCCAGGCACTGGGACCGGGCGGCCCCCTCCAGGCGGTACCCGGTGTTGCACACAAACTTAGCCACATCGTTCAGGTTGAACTGGTTGCCTTGCGTCAGGCCATTGGCTGGGTTGCCTGGGTGACCGCAGGTTATGGCTGCATTGAGAAAGCCGAGAAATTACCCACCCCTCTCCTGCAGCCTGACTGCTCCCTGCCTGGCGGAAGGTAGCAAGAAGCTTGGGTGACCTTCCTCTAGCATGCACCGAAACGGGACAGATTCCCCTTCAACCCACCCTTGCCCAAGTCCTCCCCACTTCATTTCCCTACTTTCCCTGCTCGCTTGTATGAATAACCACCACAAAACAGGACTGAGCAGAAATAGCCCCCCCCCCCATTGTAGCTATTTTTCTGAGAAGGCACAATATTATGGAAAGGTTTGTGGAGCCATGAGACCTACCAGAGTCACAGAAGTAATAAGCCTTTTAAAAATATAACCTCTACCCTACTTTCTTTTTGTGAGGGGTGGGAGAACCAGCAATGTATTCATCTATGTATTAGATATATATCCCACTTTTTTCTTTTTCTTTTTAAAAAATAAGTCAAAGCAGCTTACATCTTTCTCCTCCTGCTGCTCTCAATTTTAGCTTCACAACAACCACCCTGCGAGGTAGGATGGACTGAGAGTCTGTGACTGGCCCAAAGCCACCCTGGTGGGTAAATTACACCACATAATTCATCTCCTGAGAGGACTCGTGCCACTTTGTCATTTCAAGAGGGAAGCAAAGACACAATGTAGGCTCAAAGCCAGTTTTTATGAGCAGGCTTCAGTTGAAGGGTGAAATGGCTGCCTTAGGAGCAAAATGGTCTTCACACATTTGTGGCACAGTTCAATAAACTGTTATGCCTTGGCTATCAGTTTGATTACCACCCTCTAGTTCTAAACTTATCCAAAGCAGTCAGTCGGTCAAGTCTTCCTTCTGCGGTCAACAAACAGCCTCGCTCAGCCTACCTAGCCATTGCATGTGCTGCATTGCATTGGCTTGTGCCCAGTTTATCCCTATAATTGCTAGGCTGGATTTTATCTAATGACCCAGTGGGTTCCATGACTGAGGTCTAATCCTGCACTCCTAACCAATCCACACATCAGTTCTCTCTATTGACAACATAAGGAAGTGCCACAAAACCAAAGGGTCAGGTTTCTGGCTCTCTAAAATCTGCAGGTTGGGATGTGGGTTGATCCCCAAACCGTGCTAGAAATGGGGAGCTGCTGAAACCAGCACACTCGAACTCTGATAGCACCCCACAATGGTGCAGGCTGGAAAGCAGTAACTTCGATGAATTTAGCAAGCAAGCATTTAGTTCTCTGGACAAGTGTGTAAAGAGGAAAGGGTGGAAAGCAGGTGAAAAATGGATTGCTTAGCAGTTCATAGCATTCTTCCAGTGGTGTCTTGTGCAGTCACATTCCCCCTGGGCCCTTTGCCTGCTCAGAGCAACAGTTTGCAAACTTTAAGAGCCTTCAAAGTCTCATTGGACTGGGAAAGCCCTGTGACCTTGCTGGCCTTGAGGGCAGAACCGAGCAGCTTTATCTTCCTTGTATGCCACAGCTCGAATGGTTGGTTGCCCTATTTACAGAACAGCCCTCTATTTAATGATCAAGAACTATATTAAGAAGGTCAGGCATGGGCCTTTATGCTGGTCATCGATTTAAATAACAGACTGGACAGGCACCCAACTCACAGCCCTTCCCACTGTGGCGAGAGAAATCACAGGTATTTCTAAAATTGCAGGCCACCATTAGCATTCTTCAAGACAGAGATGTGTGAGCAACATGCAGCTGTGCTTGCACAAATGCCTCTGCCTTTTAAAAAATGGGCAAGGAAGCCGCAAACGCCTCACCCCCAACTCAGCCTCCTTTCACTGAGGTGCCCTGAAGGCACCAAGCACAAGCCCACCGAGTTCCTTAGTGCTGACCACCCCCAATTTAAGCTCCTTGCTTGGTCTCTTTGGTTTTTGTGCAGCCACACATGGGCAAAGAGCAAGTGAACTGACTTGCAAGCAGCTCTGGTCAACTATAGGAGTGCTTGTGTTGGTACTTCATTTTACCCTCCCTTCTAAAATCTATGCCATTATTTTAGTGTTCCTGAGACAGACCTGTGATCAGAAGCACCAGCTGGGCATTTCTTTTGCAAACTAAATGACTCCTTTGGAAAGTGTCTTCATTTTAAAAAAATTAAAAAATGTATGCACTGACCAATAACTCAAAATTATTCCAGAGCAGTGAGCAGTAAAAAAGCAGAAAAATACAAATACAAAAGAAAAAATATTTCAAATCAGTTTATACCAATAAAACTATAGCCTCTGAAAAATCTTGCTTAAAGAAAAATGTGTTTGGTGGATTCCAGAAGGAAAGAACATTGACTTTGCTGGTGTTGGACCAATGGGGAGTGCAAGAAGTGACAGAGAGCTGGCTAGATCACACCAGAGAATGATCTGCTCCAATATCATGTTACTCAGTGAACGGCTGAGTACCTTTTGCAAATTCCCCAGCATGATCTGAGTCCAGAAGTCCTCTTAGAGGAGCTCTGCCTGTGACCTTGGAGGCAGCAAAAAGCCCTCATAGCTAGTACCCTCTGATGGACTTGTCCCCCATGAAATTGTCCTCCCTTTGCAAAAGCCACCCATTGGCCATCGCCACACTGTTGCTGTGGAGAAGAAAGCCTACAGAGACATGCAAGCCGGCTAGGGCTCTGATCATGCACATTTTATTTTATTTTATTTTTTACATGCATACATCGCTCCCTTAACCCTTTAGGGCACTCTGGACAGTGTAGACTAGTGCTGAGGTCAGTTTTGGCAGAAGGAGATAGCAGGTGTGGCACCCTTTTTCAGCGTGGTCCCATGGCTCTGTTGCAGCATGCTTGTTTTCTGAGCAACTGGGGCAGAACAGACGAGGGATTGGGCTGTGAGTCTCTGCAAAGGACCAAAGTGTAGACCGGGCCTGAACCAGAGGTGGGCCTTTCCCCAGCTTTCCCCAGTGCCTCTTACGAGGTGGACAAAACACAGACGGCTGCTGCTTTCTCCCACTTTGTCTTGTCAAGTAATGCGAGGTGATAATGAAGGGAAATGCAAAGTGGCAAAAAGTAAATGGATGTCTTGGGAGGAAACCATCCTGGAGAAGAGAGGATTGTCTGTCATGCCATTCCTTCTAAAAGGAATTCAGCCCCGCCTTTTCATTTTTTATTTTGCTTTGGACAAAGATGGTAAAGAAAAGAGAGAAAAACAAAAGAAGGTGTAAAGCACCTTTCAAAGAGTAGCTTACAAGGGGATGGTTTGCAAAGGCCCTTAAGAAGTGGCAGCCGGAATGGGTCGGCAAAGGAGCTTTGCCTCTCCCACAGGGCACGGAGCAGCTGGGCGGAACGGCTCGCTGAGGTCTAGCAGCCTGCAAAACGCTGCTCCGCACATGGGCACACTCCAGGTGTGAGCTGCACAGAGACCACGAAGGAGAGCAGGTCCCTTTGTCCGCATCACACATCTCGCAGATGTCTCCCACACCTTCCTGCTTCCTGATTTCCTGCACCCCACAGATGCTGCTTGGCTGGTGCATGGCTTGGCTTCTGTCTGGATCGGTACAGCAAAGGGCCTCTCCCTGCACTTTCAATGGGTTATTTTTCATCCCTCTGCTGAGCTCACAACCTATTTCTCCTCTGAACATCTACAGAACCTGCAACCTAGACGTTCACTAGCTCAGTTACGCTCTGCGGGCTGCACTAGACTCTAGAATAAGGGTAGCAACATACTTACGCACACAGACAGGAGTCCTTCCAGACCAACGGTGATCTTGCTGGCAGATCCGGACAGACATCCCAATGAGTCGGAAGCCAGGGTTGCACTGGTACACCACGCTGCCTCGGTAGTTGAAGTTGTCACCGTTGATCTGGCCATTGACGATTGGGCCTGGTTCACCACAATGGCCCGCTGGGCAGAGTCCAGACCAGGATCAGAAGACATCAGACAGAGCAGTTGGTTACTCCAAAGGAGAATATGGTCCCCTGAGCCTGAACCTAAGGACGCCTGCTTTATAGACTGGGCAACGCACTCAGGCATCACTTGAAGTTCTCTGCCAAGTTGCTCACCTGTGACAATGGTTCTTTGAGGCCTCAGCTGTGCGTTTACACATATGACCTCTGCAAACTGCTTTAGGAAGCCTCTACAGCTGAGGACGTTTGGGTGGGGAATGTCTCCCACTATCCCAGGGTGCAAGACCTTGGCTGAATCCAAGCCCACAAAGGATGTCCTTAACCCACAGATTAAGGAAAGGCCGGACATGCACATGGTAGACATGTCACAAGTGGAACTGGCTGGAGCCGGGGGTCAGACTAGATGTCCCGGGAGGACCCTTCTGACTTACTCTGTTTCTGTGTTTCTATGTTCTCTTCCACCTGAGTCAAAATGGCCCACACCAGCTCAATCAACCGAGATTTTAGTTGATTAATCAATTCCTTTGACTTAAACTCAGAATTCTAAGTCTCACAAATACAAACGGCAGGAGTGCCATCTAAGTGGCATTATGAGCAGAACTGTCCATCAGCTAGAAAGCTTCCAGTGAAACATAATTTCAACACTCACCTAGACATGTCACTTCTAGTCCGCTCCAGAGGCCGTTTGCCATGCACTCTCGCACACGCGAGCCCACCAGTGTGTACCCCGTATTGCAGGAGAAAATGGCTGTCGCGCCATAGGTGGTTAAGGTCCCGATCCTATTCCCATTGGATGGCACCGGCAGGTCTCCACAGGAGATGACTGGAGAGGAAGGACACATGCTGCAATGTCTCATGAAGACCAAAACAACTTGGAAGGGAAGGATAGACAACAGCAAGAACTCTGCGGAGGATGCCGGGCAGCCTCCAGAGCCTGCTGCCTGCAAATTTCCACAGGACATCTTTACCATATTGGTAGACGCGGGTGAGGAAAACATCCTGCTGGCGAGCTGTGACCACCCAAGGGTGCCTTGCATCAGTTAACTGAATGCCATTCTTTATTAAAACATGTAATTTGCATTTCTTCCTTCTGCATGAGAGCCCCAAGGCAGTTTGTGATCTTTACAAAACAGCAACAATTGATTTTGAAAACAGAAATGTCTAAAAAGTAGCCAGGTTAAGGGACAAAAGACTAGCAAGCAATGACAATAAGCAAGCAGGGATTTTGCTATTCAGGGAGATCTCCTGGAAAGCAAGTCTGAACAGAAGCACGTTTCGTGTGTGGTGGGTGGCACGGGGAGAGGAAATCCCGCACCCACAAGCTGCTGCCGAGAAGGGCGCCTCCTTCATGCCCGCCAGCCTCACCACTGATGCTGGTAGGCCAAGCAGCAGGAGCCCTTCGGATGAGTGAAGGGTTCAGGCGGGTTCATAGGCACTCCTTCAAGTTGTGGTGCACCAAGCTGAGTGCAGCTCCTCATCCACACACGGCCAGAAGATGCACGGATTGTAACATGCAGCCATTCCTCTGGCTTCCAGGGATTAATTTGTCAGGGCATTGCCCACCCACTGGAAGCCAAATGCTTGCAGCCCATGTGTCTAGCAACTCACACTCTTGAAAACGAAAACTTACAAGAGATTTACAAGAAAGTAAATTTCCACATTCCTACCACAACTCTGTGGTTTGCCTGTCCTCCCACAGAGCTGCAGCACAGAATCCTATCCACCTGTTCTTGTGGATCCAAGAAAAATGCATGGGAGAAGCTCCTGGAAGATCAGATGCACATAAACAGCAGTAGCTGCTGGGGAAAAGGCTCGAGAGCATCAGAGCAACTTGAGTCCTACATATCTACCTAGTCCTATGGGGCTATTGGTTGCAGAATATAAGTTTAATAATAAATAAGCAAGGAAGCAAATTTTTTTAGCAACATCACCCAGGCTTCCAGTGGTTACCGAATGCTCAATAAGGATTTGCCAGCCTTGTTATTTCTCTCCAAAGTTTTTCTATGGCTTGGAACACAAGGTGGGACTTTGTACATGCCCAGAGAGTGCTTGTTCACTTATAGTTGTGTTTTTTTCCATGTGCTAGGCAGAAACTAGTGCTTGCACAAAGCTAAGTAAACACTGAAACTCTTCCAAGTGGAGGTTATTTTGAAGACTCCCAGATGGGTGGGAAAGCCCAGTGACACTTTCCAGTCATGGAGCTTCTCTGACCAGGAGGTTTCCTTGCCTGAATAATGAGGATGTAGGCCAGGAAGGGGAGGGGAGGAAATTCTAGCCCTGCTTGGAGGTGCTGGGGACTGAACATGAGAATTTGTGCATGGCAAGCAGCGCCTCTGCTGCTGAACTAAAGCCCATTCTCAGAGCATATCCGATAGTGATCGTGAGCATTTTCCTGATGGTATGGATTGGATTGGTGTGGATTTTCTACTGGCTTCATCTTCTGGTTCCAAGATCATCTTCAAGCCATGAGATCAACAGATATTCCACATGATCTCACTGTTGAAGGTGACCTATGAACCAGAAGCTAAATAAGCAGCATGTGAAGATTTGAGAAAATGTTCTTGACACAACTTTCCTCTGAAAAAAATGTGAGGTGTGGAAAAGGGGAAGAAAGGAAAAAAGAAATATGGAAGGAAAAGTATTACGAAAGATGCTAAGGAATGAGCTGTTTGGTCAACAGTTTTAAGCCTTTGGCCACTACCAGAAACGGAGATGACACTGTTGGTCATGGTGAAGAGGACACCACATCCTCCCAGAATACCTCCCTGGGAACGGTACTAGCCAAGGACATAGCAGCTTTGCAGAGGCATTACTGGGGGAAGAGTGGGTCCTCCCCCCACCACAGCCAGCATTGCTCCTAGCATGGCATACAGGGAAATAAGCAGCCAGGGATGCAGCTGTAGCCCAAGTCAAAGGTCCTTCACCCAGACAGCCTTCACTTTTAAATAAACATGAAAAGAGGGCTGCGGAGGGCAGTGACAAGCAAGACCAGCTTCTGAACCGGAACACGGTAGGCATGCCCAGGGCTGATGCAGGTGATCACAACATGAGGATGCTTATGTGAAACCTGCAACAACTCAAATGCGTTTGAATGTCTAAAAATCTGACTTGCAGATTTCACAGTGGACTGCTTTTCCCAAATTGCATAGATTTGTGGATCTGTGAACTCCTCTTTAACTGTCTGTTGCTTTATGCCAATCTAGTCAGAGATAATTAGGAATAATTAAAAACATTAACATTTCCCCCATAGGCAAAAGCGTGAAAATGCTCATTTTGAGGTGGCTTGCATATTTTGGGGAATTTGTGCAAATACTCATTAGCACAAATGGGCATGAATGTATTTGCACAAAATCTGATTCTGTCAATGTGCAGATGCTGAGATGCAAGGTGACTCACACAAGGTATAAATGAAACAAACTTGTAATGTCCAAATATTACAAACAACTCCCTCCCTCCCTCCCTCCCTCCCTCCTCCTCACCAGATATTCATTGCATCATTTTCACATTAAGTTATTTTATCTTTTTCTGCAAAGGATGCATTTAGCAACATATACAAACTCCATTTTATTCCTGCAGTCATGATGATGACATAATATAAATGAGTTTACCATGCTCAGCATATTCCTTTCTTCTTCCACTTTCTTAAACCATAGAGTCATAGAATCATACAATAGTAGAGCTGGAAGGGGCCAAGAAGGCCATCGAGTCCAACCCCTGCTGTTGCAGGACACCGGTTTACACCATCCCACTCAGATGACCATCTGGTTTCACTTTGAATGTCTCTAGTGTGGGAGAGCCCACCACCATTCTGGGCAGCTGGTTCAACTGCCATATAGCTCTGACAGTGAGGAAGCTTTTCCTGATGTCCACCCTGAATCTGGGTTGTCGCAGCTTGACTTGATTATTCTGTGCCCTACAGTTAAGATATCTTTGTTTATTTTGTGCTAATGCATCAAGAATGCACAAACACTTGCAAAGCATGGAATGGATGTGTGGGAAGAGAAGAGTCCTATTAGCTGCATGTTGTAAAGGGTTGCCACTGAACAATGATCCATCAGCTGCGCCCCTACCTGGAGCACGACTGCCTGGCGACAGTGACACATGCGCTGGTGACTTCCCGACTTGACTTCTGTAACGCACTCTACGTGGGGCTACCCTTGAAGACGGTCCGGATACTTCAGTTGGTTCAAAATAGACCTGCCAGGCTGCTGACGGGGACTGGACGTTATGTTCACATGACTCCAGTCCTCCGACAGCTTCACTGGCTTCCCACTGAAGTCCGGGCCCAATTCAAGGTGTTGGTGATGACCTATAAAGCCCTAAACGGCTTGGGTCCTGGTTACCTGAAGGAGCGCTTGCATCCATATATGCCCAGCCGCCCCCTGAGATCAGCGGGGGAGGCCCTTCTCCGGGAGCCCTCCGTGAAAGAAGTTAGGAGGGTGGTTACTCGGAGGAGGGCTCTCTCAGCGGTGGTGCCTAAGTTATCGAATGCGCTCCCCAGAGACGTCCGCCTGGCGCCATTGTTATTTGTTTTTCGGCGCCAGGTGAAGACCTTTTTATTTAAGCAACATTTTAAATAATGATAATATTGAATTTTATCCGGCCAGGGTGGCTTATTTTATATTGTATAATTGTATTTTATTTTAATGCATATATTTTAAAATGTTATTTATGATGTTTTAATTTATTGTTGTAAGCCGCCCCAAGGCTTCGGCGAATGGGGTGGCATAAAAATGTTTTAATAAATAAAAAATAAATAAAAATAAATGAATGTGGGCTTTGGAGTGCTGCTTTGTGCCAATTGTATATATTTGCATAAATAGGGTGTTTTTGCAAAAATCCTTAGCATTCGAAAACAAAATGTGCAGACTGTGGGCTATCTTAGATGGCAGTTCACAGGAAAAAGTATGGCTTGGTCCATGTCTGATCCTCAGGTAGGAAGATGCATGGGTTGGAACTGGGTGGGAAGTCTGCTCAGCAAAAATGAGTCAGATTTCCCAGCATTTTCTCTTCCCTTCCCCTGGGAAAAAGGTTCTGCTGCTAGCAAGAACCTGTCTTGCATATGTGGCATTGATTAAAAATTGCATCTTTCGGTCCAGAATTTGAACTAATGTTCATATGAACTTGTGACCATGATTTCGCTTTTAGAGAGCACAATGGAACACAACCGCCTTCCATTTTTTATACATACTTTGGGGTTTGGATATTAGGGGGTTAAAGCCTTCCTGAGCGTGTGTGTGTGTGTGTCAGTTTGAGCCAAGAGGTCAAAAGCTTAGTTAGATATTAGGCGGGATTAGAGACAGACTGTTGGTTTAGGAAGCCAAAAGTTTGCAGCAGACTCAACAGAAGAAGGGATTATGTGTTTGGCAGGAAGTCTCACAGAAGGTTGGGGAAGAAAGAAGGGGAAGGAAGCTGTAATTGGATTAGATGAACCCAAGTGTCTGCTTGGAACCAGCTGAGCAGAGTGTCTGCTTGGAAAGCAAAAGGTTTAGCAGAAGGCTCAAGTGAAAAGTTTGGTTAGATATATGAGCAGAATCTTTGCAGAAGGAGGAGGAATAAAGCAAACAACTCAAGATCAAGGTAAGACCTTAGGAAAAAGAATACAGGGCAAATACACAAGAAACTACCTTCCTCATTCATTGGATTTTGAGAGTGAGTACCTTTAATTGTATGATTTTTTTAAAGGTAGAGAATAGAAAATCAGAGATTCAAATAAAGAAGGAAAGAAACCCAGAGTCCTAGAAGAAAGAATCAGGGCTGCAGGAACGGGAGCACTGTTCAAGAGAGTGCCAGATCTCTGACGCAAGAGATCTGATGTTCTGATGTTTTTTTGGATAAGAGTCCTGGATAAAGTAGGGACACAATCTAGATAGGCAGGTGAGATGTGTTGATCCCTGGCTATTGTATTACCCTTTGCTCATATGTTGTGCTTGTGTTGCATTTCTATGAGTATTTATGTATCCACTCTGATTTTAAAACATAACATTTTTCTTCCATAAGTGTTTCCACTTTGTGTTTGGAAACATATGTTCAGTTTACTTTATAAGGCTAGTCATCCCGCATTAAATAACCAAATCCCATACCACCTAAGGTCCATATCAAAGCTCTGGAGAGTTTGAGGCTGGTTTGGCAGATGTAGCCAGAAGAAAGGAAGATGCCCATCTAGAAACAGCAGAATGGGTGCAGGGCAGACGAGCCTCAAGAGCGGGACGTACCCTTCTGCCTTTTTTCGCTTTAACCCAGCTCCCTAAATAGGGACTTCTGTTATTTCAGGGAGAATGCGCCGAGGGGGTACTTCAGAGAGTGGTACACCCCTTAGGCAAGACTCAATGGAGAAGGCGAGCATGCTAGGGAAAGTCAAAGTGACGTGGGGGTGCGGGGAGAGAGCCCAACTATGCGATGGATTGGCTCCATGACGGAAGCTACAGCCTTGAGTTTACAAGAGCTGAGCAGGGCTGTCAAGGGCAGAATATTTGGGGGCGGCGGCGGGGGGCTTTCATTCATGGGATCACCATAAGTCAGAAACATGGCAGCATGAACCAGCACTTCCCCCTTCCCCCTGTGGAAACAGCCGCTAATCTCCGGAAGGGTTAGCAGCTGTTGATGTATCTCCACTGCCATTTCCTCCTGAGATGTCCCCTCCCACCAGACCATATTTTGCTATCTGTTAATGGCATTGGGACAGGGCTGTCCTTGGTCTCCACAGTGCATATGCTTTGCAGCAGCAATCACCACCACCACCACCACCACCTTGATTCATCTATTTTCCCTGGCGTGCACACACACAAATGTTGGCCATATTTGACCTTCCAGCAGCACCACTTGGCAGTCAGCTTACTTCTGCAGGTCGGCACAGGCTCTCCTATGCTCCACTTCCCACTGGCCTGGCAACGGATGACCCGGTGTCCTATGTAGTAGTAGCCAGGGTCACAGATTAACATAAGCTGGGCGTTGTACTGATACTGGGTCTCATAGATCAGCCTCCATCTCCCATGCTCCACGGCAATGCCACTGATGTCAGGGCAGCTGACCGCTGAACACCAGCCATATGAAGAGAAGAAAATAAGAACAGCATGTTATCTGTAAGAACATCAGCACAGCTCCTCTGGTGAAAGAGAAAGGTCACCCGCCCCAGCAGTTCGTCTGGATGGCTAGGCAAAGAACACAGTGAAGCTCAGAAGGAAGCAATATGGTTGCACTGGTCACTGTCCTTCAGCCCTGCCGTTGATCCACCTGGGCACCCCGGGCTGCTGCAAAGTGACCTTCTGCTTTGGCCACAGAACAGCATCCTTGCAGGTAACCCCAGGCAGGACTTTGTAATTGGAACGCTATGCCCTCAACCAAACGACGTGATGCAGTCTAAGCTAAGAATGTGGAGGAATCTGTTTTGGTGATGGGAATCCATCCAATCCTCTGGCCTTAGCCCCCTGGACCCTGGTCTGCGTTGTCCTGGTCATCAGCCTGGTGAGTGAGCCCAGTGGCCCGGCGATGCTTGCCAGGAATCGCGCCTATACCACCAATATGCAAGCCACGTCCCTCTGCCATGTCACATACAGCAGCCTTTGTGCTGCTGCAAGTGATGAGGAAGAAGTTCAGTAGTTGTACAAGCAGAGGAGCCATCAGCTCGGCTCACTTTCCAGGACTTGGCTGAGCACAAGAGGAAGTCTCCACATCCTAGAGTGATGGATCCCATGGCATTTAATCTCAACTCATTCAAGCAACCTGGAAAATGCAGGTGTGATAGCTAAAGGGAATTTCCATATCCAGTGGAAATGGACCTCTAGAACAGTGGTGCAGAGTTTCAGACATCGGGGTAAAATCCTGCTTTCTGAGGATTTTATCTTCCCCCTTTCAGTATATCACCAATGTCTGGTGATCTCCTAGCCTCTGAAGAGCCTCCCTCCCTGCTCTTCTCTCGAGGCTAAAATACTAGTAGTTATAGATGTTGGCTTTATGGCATTTTGCCCCATCCCGTTCTCCTTCATCATTGACCACCAGCGGAAGGCAGACCCTGAACACAGCTCTGAAATGGAAGTTGGCTCTCCAGTTGACAAAGAGGCGCATCCCTCATCCAGGGACAATCAGTGGGCAAGCCAGGGCTATCGGTGGAGATGGCCCATGAACACAGCCACCAATGGGATCTCCACATTCTGGGGTGGTGTACACCAGAATGCCAGATGATGGGGATACATTTTTAGGGAAAGGGCTCTGCCTCCTAGGCTTGCTTCCAATCTTCCTGGAGGATTCAGTCTGGCCAGGAACCAAACTAGATGGACTTCCAGTCCAGTTGACTCATGTTCTGATTCTGGTCACTTATTAAAACAGATGGGATAGAAGTGACCAGAGCTGGTCTAGACTTACCCACACATGGAAGAGGGCTGTTGTTGTTGCTCCACTGCCCGTTAGGCAGGCATTCTGAACTGGAGTCATCCTGGCTTTGGAGGTGGAAGCCTTCCTTGCATTGATAGACTGCTTTGGTTCCCACCGTATACTCTTTGCCAAAAACAAAGCCGTTCTTGGGAGCTCTGGGAACTCCACAGGAAATAGCTGGTAAGGAAATCACGAGATGCATTATTGTTTCCACCTTATATTGAGTCCTCGCTTCTCTGCTTGGTTTGATCCATGGTGGACTGGAATCTCCCTGTCCCCAGTTCACCACCACCTCATGTATAGCTGTGCTGTAACTCCCTTCCTTGTTTCTTTTAATGTTACGTTTTTTTTAAAAAAATACTTTTTAGCTTGTATGAAGGCTCTTGGCCACCAAGGTGAAAGTAGCTGCTCTGCTGGGAGACCAGGAAAGTTCTTTCACTGATGTCCTCTGAAGCACCCCCCCCCCCACATTTCTCTGTCTCTCTCACGCACACGCACACAGTCATAATGGTAACAAAGCCCTCTCTCTTGCTAAGCATAATTGGCTTGGGAGGTGATGAAACATTGGAACCACTGAAGTAGTGGTTGGGATAAAAATGTTCCTGTGCAAACAGGTCCAGCTGGCTGGCTCGAGGGTCATCAGTCGCATCCTGGCTTTGCGATGATAATTGCGTGTCATCCGAGCCACTAAGGAGTTCGGCAAATCCTCTAGCAAGGCTGGGCGTCTAGACAGCTAGTTGCAATGCATACCAATGCCACACAGCGTTCGCAAGAGAACAGCAGGTGCTTGAAAATCCTCACCCCTTCTGGCTCCAGTTCTATAATCTCTTTAACCTTCAGGTGTTATCTCATTAAAACAATCTGGAGGCCCTGATATGCAGCTCACCCAGTGCCCCAAACTGTTTGCCATCTTTTAAAATCTCCTCTCTCCAAGCCCCTGGGCCTTTATGTGTGAGCCTGAGCGGGCTCATGTGCTGCACTGCATCTGGGCAAGCTACCCAGCAGCGACAACCGTGCAGCCTGTGATGCTCCTGGGGAACCATGCCTGGTCCAAACAGATCAAGGAGCGAGCCCGGGGCATGGCAGGGCTTGGCTGGCAGTGGGCTGCATTTCAGTCCACTGCAGCAGGCTTGGCTTTGCAATTCAGCATCCCAAAGACCAAGTCCATTGCAAGAGGTCAGTGCTTGAACCCGAAATGCAAGAGGCGATGGGGGAGGCTCTCTTGGCCTGGAGATAAGTGCATAAGCTCTGCTCTACACAGGGTTGCACTAGCCTGTAAGGGACACATCTTCCACTTAGGAGAACTTTTGGTTCTAGTTCTGAACCTGAATCCACAGGTTGCATCTGTGGCCAAGATTGGTGGTGGTGGTGGCAGCGGCGGTGGAGAATCAATGCAGACAAGCTCATCTGCTAGGTCCATTCATGAGTCAATGATGGGAGATCACAAAATAGAACCCTGGAAGCAGACCTGAATGTGGCTTGGAAAAGAATGATGACAATTTGCTCAAGTGTGTGTGTGTGTGTGTGGGGGGGGGTCCTTGTGCCCCCCCACCCCGCCACCAAGCTTCTCTAGGTGTAATGCTCTTACTTTCTTTCTGACTTCTGCAGATATCTGTGTAAAGTAAAATCTACTCCTAGCCTAGTTTGAGTCTACTTGTTTTCAACATTTTATCATTACAATACAAAATGAAATGAGCTAACTGAAAGTTTTCAGTAGATTATAATAAGGTTTCCTCCTCCCCTGTAAGTGTGACATTAGCCCAAACGTTATTTCAACTGTTGCCATGGTGTTCTGAAAACCCGATTGCTTAACTTGTTCTTTTCCCCACCAAATGAGCACAGTGAAGTCACCAGCAGGACTGAATGCAACTGCAAAAGCGCTGGTTGTTCCCGGCATAATATAATTGGTTATCTGCTCCATGACTACGATAGCCCACAATTTAATTAACCACCCTTTAACACCTGGCATCTTGCTTCTGTCAGCCCATAACATCCTCCAGTTGGAGAGTTTCTATTAATCCTATGTTAATACAGAGTCCAGCTAGTCCTAATGCAGGTCTGGCCTGAGCAGCTGCAGTTCACCAAAGAGCTCGTTAAGCCACTGACAAAGGCCCTTGACTTCCATCCATCTCCCTCTTTGCACAATTGGCCAGACAGAAATGGTGTCCGTTGCAAGTTCTTGGATTCAGCAAATGGTCCATCAAACAAGATGGAGGTGGCACTTGTGCTCTTCTGCATCAAAATGACATTGTGGTTGAAAAATTTGGCATCCTTAGCAGTTGATGCTATTGTATGATGGGCACTTTTATTTACAGGCATTCCATGGAACAGAAAAATCTGGGCATTTTCCAGTGTGGCAGCAAAATCACCAGCTGCTCCATGGTACCCAACTGAGAGCATTGCTCTGCAGGAGTGACGGAGAGGACAAAAAGCACATGGGCTATTTGAGGGGATGGTTGAGTCAACATTCATTTGCAAAAAAGAGCTTACCACCTTCAGCAGGGAGAAAGCTACTGGAACGACAGCTTTTAATCAGCGGTGATGTGCAAACAAAATCAAGCCTGAACTAGGCCAAAGGTCTGGAATGATCAAGGCGGCGCCTGAGAATTCTCCAAATCAGAGTCGTCAAGTTCTCCTTATTACTTAGGACAGCAGTTGAGGCAGGGAGCAGCAGATGGCTCGCTCCGTGTGCTTCCGGGATTAGCACGTGCCACTGTGAGCACGGATGTGTAGGATCATGAGGGGCCTGAAGGAAGAGGCGGTGGCCACCAGCCCTTCTTCCCCTGGTGATCCCTGCAGGAGGGCTGCGTTTGGGGCGGCGAGAAGGGCTGGCTAGTGGCCTGGAGCTCCCCTTGGCCCATTCAGAGCAAGCATAGGCTTAACCAAACAGTTCAGGCAAAATGAAACTTGAGGCTTCGGCGAATGGGGCAGCATAGAAGCTTTCTAAATAAATAAATACAATTATTCCTCCTTGTACTTCTCTTTCCTCCTCTTTTTTCCTAATCTGAACTTGGATCGATGGGAATTGGAAGGGGGGCATTTTTCAAAAATTGTGCTTTTATTCTTTCAGTTCTGAATGCATGAATTTATCATCTGGAATGAGAGAGATCTTAGATGTTTTTCTTCAGCTACATCATGTTTAAATATCTACTTTGAGAGAAAATATATATTTGAGTATGCATTTTGAGAAGCATTTTTAAAGTGCAAGACTGATGTGGGAACAGAATAAAATTATAGGTAAAAACAGAAACATGGGCCTTTAAAAGGGATTCTGCCGTTCCAGAGACTGATATTTGACACAGTTGCTACTGGTTTAACGCAAGGTCTCTTGGAAATGAGTGGGCTGGTTGATTCCCGATGCTTTACTATTCTTGCTGGGGCCTCTGCTGCTATTTGGGGTGGGCAAACTGCGGGGAAAAGCCAAGTTAGCCCCCAGCCAAACTAAATGCTCATGTTGCCCTATGACCCTCTTCCCCATCTCCTGCCACCCCTTAGAGTCTAGTCAGTTTAGAGTCTGAGGTGCATTCCTTCCCTTCCCCCTTTACCTGCTTCATAAGAACAGGGGTCACCCTACCAGTGAGCCAGGAAAAGGAGGGTCACCACTCCCTTTACTCCTTTCTCTACCCCACCCAGTGTCAAAATTCTGAATCTGTTGAATTCTGCAAGGCTGGAAGCCTTATCCAACAGAGCACTCTGCTGGTGCATTGGACCACAACTCCCATCATCCCCAGCCACCATGGCCAATGGCAGCAGCTGAAGCCCTTAAACAACTCTCAGCTGTGCACCGCACTTCTCTTAGCCGTGCATTTTTGTTATAAACAAACACACAAACGATCATCCCAGGCCAGCGCGCAACAGCCGGTGAGCAGCCTTCAAACTGGAAATTACCTGGCAGGAATGGGATGTTGCTACACAGGATGGCACAACACCTCACTGCCTGCACAGAGGAAAAGCTGGCTCCTTTCTCCCCTTCTCCTGGCAGCAGACACTTGGGTCTGTGGGAGCAATGGGACCGTGTCATCTGGCACAGCTGAATGCCACAGACTAGCTTTGGGGGCGCAGGGCAGGGCAGGGGCCCCACACCGCTCGGTCCTTCAGACCCCCCCGTCCCCCGTGCCTGCTGAAGCAGACCTTGCACTGCCTTCCTTCTAAGGCAGGCCTTGTCAGCTATGACTCTGTCGTCTAACAGTGGTGAAGTGCGTGTCATAGCTGAGCTGGCAAAGGATGGCACAATCCAGACGAATCTAGAAGGGTTGCCTAAGCAACAGAACTCAACAGTGCTGCCACCTCCACTGGCCGTTCCGGCACCCGTGGAGATGCTGGAGGGCGTGGCCCGGTGAAATGTCTGTGCAGAATCTGATATCATCCCTGAGCAGGTGACAAAATGGAAAGGGCCCGGAAATCTGCAACAGGAGATGGAATGGATTTTACAAAACCTCTACACCCCTAAGTATCCATGAAGGAAAAAAAAAAAAAAAAAAAAAACCCAGGCCATCTCCCTTCTCATCCTTGCTTGCATTTCAGGAGGCTCTACTGGAACTTCACTTCCTCGTAAAAACGACCTGCAGCACCACTTGATATTTAAACGTTCTTTCTAAAGGCTCTCAAGAGCCGGCATGATTCGACAGAGCACTCCCATTGGGGGCAAGTCTGCTCCCTGGGGAAGGCAGCATGATAATTGCCACACATTATCGCTTGGCTGCCTTGGGTCCCGGCAGCTGAAAATCAGCCAGCTCTTCATTTTGGAAGGCGCTGATAATTAATTCCTGCTTTCACAGGTAAGGATGCACTTGCACCAGTGGGTTTTAACCTGTCACTCCCCCTGGGATGAGAGTTAGGGTTGCTATAGTAACCCATCCTCCTGCTGGCTGGGCAGTGGCACCGGATCCTGCCAGCCTGCTCAAATGAGCTGCTTTGATCCTGCTTCTGTTAGATACTGGCCTCTCTTCTTTCAACGAGGAGAAAGCACTATTAGCAAAGCTCCTGCAGCCAGGCTGTGCTCAGATGACTGGTGGATGTTTCGTCAGAAACAGCTGATTAAACATCTGAAGTCCTGTAGCTTTTTGTATGATGCATGGCTACAACAACTGGGACTGTTAGCTTAGAAAAAGGCAAGCGAGGGACGGGTTACACCTCACGAGGATGGGGAAAAAGGCCCTTTGGAGATGCTCCAGCGAGCTCCGTCTGGAAGACTTTAAACTGAGCCGGGGGGGGGGGCGTTCAGGCCCCCCAGAAATGTGTCTGCACTGGACAAGTGTGGGGGGAGGATCAGGGCTCTGGGAGCAGGGTTTTAGAGATACTGCAGGGACTGACAGGACTCCTACAGAGAGGGGCCAGGTATTAGGGAGGATGGGAGGAAGGAGGAGGCTGGGAACTCCAAGGAAAGGAAGCGGTGGGAAGGAGCTGAGGTGCATGTACACCAATGCTAGGAGCATGGGTAACAAGCAGGAAGAGCCTGAAGCTCTCCTGGGAATAGGAGGGTATGACCTGGTGGGAATCACAGAAACTTGGTGGGATGAAAGGCAAGTCTGGAATGTGAACATAGAAGGGTATCACCTTTTTAGAAAGGACAGGAAGGGAAAGAGGGGTGGGGGCGTGGCTTTATACGTCAGGGAAGGGATAGGATGCAGTGAGATAGAATGCAGCACATATGGGGATTTGGTGGAGGCAGTCTGGGTGAAATTTAGGGGTTTTGAAAGAGACCTGACAGTGGGGGTATGTTATCGCCCTCCAGGTCAGCTTGAGACCCTGGATGATGTCCTGACAGGCCAGATTCTAAGGATATCTCAGGGGAGAAACACTGTAATTATGGGAGATTTCAGTATCCCGGATATTACTTGGGAGACTCACTTGGCAGTGACAGCCAGGTCACGTTGCTTCCTAGAAGCTATTGAGGGAGCGTTTTTCACACAGAGGATCCGAGAGGCGACGAGGGGGGGAAACATCCTTGACTTGGTCTTGACCAATAGGGAGGAGCTGATAGATGAAGTACAGATTAGGGGAGTTCTGGATATGAGTGATCACTCCATCCTTTGCTTTGAGATCAGGGGACTGCGGACAGGTAGAAGGTTGAGCACTAGAAGCTGGGACTTCAAGAGGGCCAACCTTGGCCAACTGAAGGCCAAACTGGGGAAAGTCTCCTGGGATAGGATACTGGAAGGTAAGTGAGTTGAGGAGGGGTGGATGGCACTCAAAAGGGAGGTTTGGAGGTGCAAGCCTTGACGATACCACTAGTTAGTGAGGTGGGGAGGTGGAGGAGAGTGCCGCCATGGATGCGAAAGGAGGTGGTTAGAGGGATTAGAGGAAAGAGGAACCTCCGTAGGAAATGGGTACTGGGGAAAATAGACAAAAGGGTGTACTGGGAGGAGGAGGCCCGTTGCAGAAGGATTATTCACAAGGCTAAGGCTGATTACGAGCTGAGACTTGCCAAGAATATCGAGAGCAACAAAAAGGGCTTCTTTCAGCATGTAAATAGGAAGAGGAAGGGGAGACAAGTGGTGGGACCACTAAATAAGGAGGAAGGAGATCCAGTGACTGATATGAGGGAACAGGCACAGATGCTAAATGACTATTTTGCCTCTGTGTTCTCTCCAAAGCAGGACGGGGGATATCCACATAGGAGATTAGATGAGGCTGGGGACTTAGGGGCACAGATTTGAGTCACCCCCCTTGAAGTCCTCAGGGCTCCTCAGGGCATTGGACATTACAAAGGTGCCAGGCCCTCTAGAGTACTTAGAGAGTTGGCAGGGGTTCTCTCACACCCACTGGTCTCCATTTTTGAGGCCTCGTGGAGAACGGGTGAAGTTCCAGAGGACTGCAGGGTGGCATCAGTGGTCCCAATTTTCAAAAAGGGTAGTAGAAGGGACATGGGGAATTATGGACCTGTTAGCCTTGCATCCATTGTAGGAAAAACAATGGAAAGGCTCATAATAGAGAGAGATCTAGCAATGCTAGATAGGGAAGGGAGGCTGACAGCCACACAACACGGTTTCCGCAAAAACAGGTCCTGCCAGACAAACCTTGTGGAATTCTATGACAAGGTTTCGAGGTGGCTGGATGGAGGGGATGCAGTGGATGTGGTATACCTGGATTTCAGCAAGGCCTTTGACAAAGTGCCCTATGATATCCTGGTGGAGAAACTGAGGAGTTTTGGGATACACCAAAGCACTGTCCGGTGGATTAGGGCATGGTTGACTGACTGAAAGCAGAAGGTAACCATTAGTGGGGAATCATCGGGATGGCGGTCAGTGACAAGCGGGGTCCCCCAGGGCTCTGTCATGGGGCCGATCCTGTTTAATCTTTTCATTAACGACATGGAAGAAGGGGTGAACAGTCTGCTGATCAAATTCGCAGACGATACTAAAACTGGAGCAGTGGCCACAACTGAGGAGCAGGTACTCCAGATCCAAAAGGATCTGGACAGACTATGGAAGTGGGCAGGAGACAACAGGATGGCGTTTGATGTGGATAAGTGCAAGGTCTTGCACTTGGGGCATGGGAATGGGTGTCATAAGTACAGGTTAGGGGACAAGTGGCTGGAGAGCAGCACTTGTGAAAGGGACCTCGGGGTGCTGGTTGACTGCAGGCTAAACATGAGTCAGCAGTGCATCACATCCACATGGTGGGCATGTCGTGAGCAGAGCTGGCTGGTGCCGGAGGTCAGACTAGATGACCCAGGAGACCCCTTCTGACTCGCTCTGTTTTCTATGTTTCTATGATTGAGGTGTTTAAATTAATACATGGAATGGAGAAAGTAGACAAGCTGGCTGGGGGGAGGCTTGGGACAGACAAAAGGCACTGCTTCTTCACACAGCATATAGTTAAACTATGGATCTGCTGCTTGGGAAGTAGTGAAGGCCACCAGTCTGGATGGCCTTAAAAGGGGGTGAACAGATTCATGGAGGAGGAGGCTATCTCTGGCTACTAGGCTTGCTAGCCATATGCTTCCTCCTTTCCCAGAGGCAGCCTGCCTGCATACCCAGTTGCTGAGGAGCTGGGCAGGAGGTCTTGCAGCCGTCCTGCTGGAGGGACCCCGTGGGCAGCTGGTTTTGCCAGTGTGTGTCCAGAGGGCTAGACGGGACGGCCCCGTGGCCTGACCCGGCATGACTTTTCTTATGCTCTTGTGTTCTAAAGGGCTTTTGTCAAACCGCTACTCATGCTTTCAGGCTTCCCTTGAAATTACGCTGAGATTTTGTATGAGGACAAATTCAGAAATATTCTATGGACGAGATTGGAAGATATTTTGGTCTCCTTCAGAGGGCTTCATCTGCAGAGAAAGCTCCATATTTGTTTTACGTTTCACTTTAAGTGGTAGCATCTGAGGTGGCATAACCTTGAAAAGCATAACTTCAAATTCCCCCACTGCTTTTTAGAAGAATGTTACTGACCTGAAGAACACGGAGCAATGGAAGGCTTTTCCAGAGAGCAGGTACCATGCAGGGTACGAGGGAGACGGAGAAGAAAACACCTCCTCCTGTTGCCCCGCCTTTTCTTTCCACTTACAGGAAGGTGAGTTCTGAGTTGATTTACCTGATCTGCCTTGTTGTGGGTGGGGAGCCACACAGAGAAATTTTCAGATTCTATAGTTTCTGCCCTCTTTTCTGCCTTGCTCCCATCCCTCACTTTTCCCTCCTCCCCAAGGTCTTCCAGGGGAGTGTCGCAAGCTCAGCTGCTGTGAAGCTTTCTGCATGTGGCTGTGAGGGGGTGGGGGGTGTTTTGGTCTCAGTTTCTTTTTCCAAGATCATGGCGATTTCTATAGGCTCAGAAGGGGACCTGCTGGTCCACTGGATCACTTTGTAAGTTCCATTGTGGCAGAAAGCAGGCCCCAGTAAAGAGCCTGGCATCTTTCAGAGCCGCAGCATTGCTTCATATTCTGGTCTTACACACCTGGTCATCCTCAGTTACCTGGCTGGAATACCACCAGGTGGGTAAGACCAGGATATTAAAGATGCAACTAAAAATAGTATATAGGAAGGGAAAATGCATTCTATTTGCACTGAAACTCTGAGAACAAGAGATGTGGACAACACACGTATCTGGATACACTTAGTCAAACCTCTGTCCGTGCAACACCTGATTGGCTCCTCCAAGACATCTGCAGAGATCCAAGCTAAAAGAAGTCATGGGACCTGTTGCATGAATGCACACCTTGACACAGAGGAATGGCTTCGCTCCAGTGGAAGTAACCCTGCGGGTGCCTCGAACATGTTGCAAAGCTGTGGCCAACCAGGCGGAAGCCGGCATCGCAACTGAAATGAATGGTGCTTCCTGGCTGTAGGCCGGTGTGGCTGAGGATGGAGCCATGGAGAGGCGGCCGAGGGAGGCTGCAGTAAGCGGCTAGAGACAAGTGGGAGGGAAACACAAAGGCACATGCTGAAAGCCATGTCACTACATACACAACTTGTGAAGAGAAGAGGCATTGCTTTTGCTTCTATCCATCCCTTGAAAACATCATCCCTGGACACTTGGCATGGGACCTCCGGACAATGGAAGGTCAGGATCCCGTGCCCCCAGTCCCACCTGATGGCCACAACGTAGGCACCCTGGTGCCAATGACATCGCCCTTGTGCGAGCCAACACATGCACATAGGAACCAGCAATGCTAGGTTGAAAACATGGCTGTCCCTGCCAAGTCATGAGCAGCTGCCCAACCTGCAAGAATGACAAGGAAAGCATCCCATCGTTTCCTCTGCTGAGGTGTCTCAGAAGCATCTACCCTCAGATGAATCAAGCCCAGAAGGGTGACTCATGCAGAAGCCGAGATGGCCCCCTTCTCTGAAGGACGGGCATTTCATTTTATACTTTACTTGAGTGTGTGGCCCTCCCATATTAATTCAGAAAAAGGGAGTGTGCCCATCTGGCTACATGAAGATGTTTTAGGGGTCAGAACTTGAGGCCCGCAACCAGGTCTTGAATGGGTGCTCTGAGCAATGACAGGCATGGGTCCGGCCTGTGCACCATTCTCCGTCCGACCAAAATGGAGGATTTCCGTATACCAGTCAGCTGGAGAGAGTCCCCCCACTCCCCCAGATGCTTCCAGGCCAGGCTTGCTTACCAGTCCAAGCAACACTGAGGCCCCTCTTGCTACACTCTTCTGTTCTACAGTGCTTCTTTTTATCCTATCCGTAATCCTCCAGCTGCTCTCCATCTTCCCCTTACAACAACTACTGAGAGTTAAGCTGAGAGTCAGTGACTGGCGGAAAGTCACTCCATGCGTGTCATAGCTTGGTGGAGACCAGAATCCAGATCTCCGAGGCCAACATGGCCGCCATGATGCCTACGATCGGCTTTGCCATACAGACTCTTGGCTTCAGAAGGACCAATTTTGTCCACGGCCCTGTGCCACTTGCCAGCCTTACCTCTCCTGCTCTGAACCTGTTATTTTGAAACAATCAGGCTTCGCCTTTTCCTCACTAAACCTGGGTTCCATGTTGCCTCTTTCTCTCCATTTATCTCTCTGAGTTTTTTCAGGTGCAACCTACTCTAAATAGCAGACAGCAAATGAAAAGGAATCCTCAGCTAAAATCTCAGAGGATCATAAAGCAGGCATTGTTCATTCAGCAACGAACCCAAAACTTAATTTCTCCCAATTAAATATTAATACATTCATTTACAGAATAACAGCATTAACTTATTTATGACACATTGATACGTGTCCCTGCCTTGAGTTTGATTGCTTTTCATTAACTAATTAAAACTTTCTTCATTTTGGGAATGAGTTGTTTAATTTTAAGGGACTCCTTACCAAACACTCAATAATTGCTTTTATACAGGTGGAGTAATTAAAGTACATATGAAACCAGGTCCAGTTTAAATGTGCACGTTGAAAATGCTGAGGAAGAAGTGAGCAGCCCTTTTCCTCCTGGGAAATCCCTGTCCTTTTTTTCAAAAGTGTAAAAATTTGTTATACTTTATCCCCTCTCCCCCCAACACAGAGAATCGAAAGCAAAACAAATGCAAATGCTCAGACACCATCTGAGAGCTGGCGCGGTGTGCTGGCGAAGAGCGTGGGGTGGGGACTCAGGTGACCCGGGTTCTAGTCCCTGCTAAGGCAAAGATGGGCCTGCTGGATGCCTGGGCCAGTCACAGACTCTCAGTCCAGCCTCCCCCACAGGGGTGTTGTTGTGGGCATAAGATTGAGAGCAGGAGATAAACAGCTCTGAGGTCTTTGTAAGAAAAAAGTGGGAGAAAAATCGAGAGAGAGAGAGAGGATGCACTGCCAGTTTAGGTAAGGCAGTTGTTTCGTGTGTGTATGTGCATGCATGCGTTATTACATATTACGTTTTTATCCCAGCACGTTTCCCCTGAAGAATCCAAGAAGTCTTACAAATCCCCCCCAGCTGCCCCCTTTTGACCCCACAACAGCCCCGTGAAGTAGTCAAGTCTGAGGATCAGTATCTGGCCAATAGGTTGCCTCATAAACGTCACAGCCAGGCAGAGCCCAGGTCTCCTGAATTCCAGTCCAATGCCTGAGCCCATCATAGGATCACAATTCAACCCCCCCCCCGCCCCGCTGGGCTTCCCAGATGCCTGTGCCCCCCTTTGACTCTCTGCCCTGGCCCCACCCCCTTCTCTAACAGTGGTCCTTTAGCAGTTTCCCAGCTTTGGAGTCATTTATCCCCTCGTCTAAACTATCAAGATGCCTCTCCTAAGCTGAAATAAGCTGGTATTCTTAGTATTTTTGCCCACCACTTGGTGCTAAGCCCTACAACACTCAATAGACTGAAAACTAAGAGATCAGGGCCTTCTGGCGGTCCTCTGCCCTGCTGGCTGAATCCATGCTGGACACCAGCAGGACGGCCGTGAAAGCCCCCCCGCTTCTCCCTCTTCTTTCCATTGCCAGTCAGGTGAGCCTTCAACTTGCCTACCTGGCCTGCCTTGTTGTGGGAGGGATGGGCGACGGCTTCTCATGCAGGATTCCCCCTGCATGCCACCCCAGCCCTCTTTTTCCTTTCCTCTGAGCTCTTCAGGTGCCTCGTTGCTACCTTGGAAGTGTCTCCATGGTGCTGGGAGGCATATGGGGTGGAGGACTAGGACAGCCCCTCTTGAGGTCTCAGGAATGTCTGTGGTCTTGGGAAGGGGGTGTTTTGTCCAGCCTATACTTAGGTTCTTGAGATGCTGTGCCATGATGTTATTCTAGGCCTCTTTTTCAGACGGGGTGACCCAATCACGATTCCTTTCCTTTCTTCGTTGTCCTTTCGCTCTGTTTGTCATTTTTGTCCAGACAAAGGATCTGAACTACCTGTTACAAGGACAAGGGATTTGCATGCCTCTGAAGGGGCCCTCAGTACCTACTGGCCACCCATATCTGCTCATCACTTTGTAAGCTCAGGCGACTATGATCTGCCATTGCAAAATTTCCAAGTGACAGCATTTAAAAGCCACACTTCTGTGTACAGGGCTAACACATTATATTAACTGAAAAGGGCTTTATTGACACTGGACTGATTACAGAAGCAAAACACCATCATAACCATAATTCTTGAGCGTATCTCTCATTACAAAACTCAATTAGAAACAAGATTCACAAAAGACTGAAGGCTCTATCTGCTGCCAAATCTATAATCACAAAGAGGCATGTTCTCTCTGAAATGGAAAATGTCACCCTGTCAGAAAGGGGCCTCTGAATTTTATCACTAGTAATTGTCCCCATCCATCGCATGATGCTACATTCTCACAGCCAAGAAGGAATGCCAGGTACCTTTGCTGAATTTCACTAAATAGCCATGTTGGAGATCTTAGACCAATGACGTAATGCCTAGATATTCCTTAACAAGAGTGTCCCATGATATGTCATATAAAAATAGCCTGCTATATTTCCTTCCAAAGAGTTGGGAGGGACCCATCACCGGCCAAGAAAGAGTCACTAACACCATGGGGCTTTCTGCTTCTCTCCTCCACATCCCTTTCTGTAGCCCCCTGCATGCTACCATCTTACGCAACCCCCAGAATAGATTTTGGGGATGCGCAGGGGGCTGCCAGGTAGGTTGCGGGGGGGGGGGGGGACAGCACATCTCACCTTGCTAGTTTCCCTGATAGAAGCAGTTCCATCAGGATGCCCCTTGGTTTTATGCACATACTGGGGAGGTTGGCATGGCAAGGGTAGCCAGGGTGAAATGTTCCCATTGTGGCTTCATTGTGTTGTCCAGACCCATTTCCAGTGTTCCTACATGTTAGGATTAGCTTTCTGAGACCACAGAGAGAGTTCACAGTCTGTTCTCAAATTTCCATGCTTCACCAGGGCTTCTCCAGTCATCCAGACCTGGGGTCATCATTTTACCATTTTTGGTATGGAAATACCCTAGAGTCTCCTGGCAGGAGCAGATGCAGCAGTGGTCCCTTCTGGCTTTTGTTCTCTGCTTCCCTCAGCTCCCTAGCAATAGATGCATAATTGTTTGCTTTATTCCCATTTGCCCAGCGATGCATCCATCCCCATTTACTTTTGGAAACAGGAAGACAGCACAAAAATGCATGAAGAGAAAAGCTGGCCATGGTGGTAGACTGTTTATTTTCACTTAAGAATCTCTGTTGCGGGCTGGAGCAACTGGGGAAGAACCACACTCGTGCGCATATGCTCAGGGAGAAGGGAGAACCTGCCTCAGGACTGTAGTGGACCAATTAGAAGGGTCCTGCTGCAGCCGCTTTTGATTCATGGCAAGGGTTCTGGAGTGGGTTGCCATGTCCTTCTCCAGTGGATCACCTTTTGTCAGAGCTCTCTGCTATGGCCTTTCTGTCTTGGGTGCCCCTGCATGGCATAGCTCATAGCTTCATTGTGCTACACGAGCCCCCTTGCCATGACAAGGAAGTGATCCATGAAGGAAATCAACCCCTGACTGCTCTTTAGAAGAACAGATACTGAAGTTGAAGCTCAAATACTTTGGCCACCTAATGAGAAAGAAAGACTCATTGGAAAAGACCCTGATTCTGGGAACAATTGAAGGCAAAAGGAGAAGGGGATGGCAGAAGCTGGATGGGGTCACTGGGGAGGTGGGTGTGGGGTTGGGTGGACTCTGGAGGACGGTGGGAGACAGGAGAACCTGGAGGAATGTTGTTCGTGGGGTTGCAAACAGTTGAAGGTGAACAACATGATGCAGTTCCTAGGCAAGGCTAGGGAAAGGATGGGGATTTTGCTCATGGGGACTGTTGAGATGCGTGGCAAGGCTAGGTAGGTGAAGTGGGGAGAGCTGCCTGGGTAACCATGTTATCATCTGCTCAGAAAGTCAGGGCAAAACTCATGCACCATGGAAACAGCTTGGGATTGTTTGCTAGGTTGTGTAAACCCAGTCAGTGTATCTTGCAGGTCAGAAAGGCTGGATTCTATTTTTCTTTAGAATGATGTGTTCTTTTTCAGTTAGATTAATGATGTGGATGATCATAATAAAATACATTTTACAATGTGAGAGATGTAACATCGAATAATTTACAGCATCCTTTATTACATAAAGAGGAGAAAATAAAACTGAACTGGTCGAAGAAAACAGGTCAGGTTATATTTGTATGTGAAAAATGCCGGCTAGAATTGTACTGATAACTTCGGACTAATGCAAAGAAAACAAAACGGAGCAGGCATTTTGTAGTCCATCACTGCTTTCTGCATCAACCATCCTGCCATTTCTGTCCCTGCTAGTTACTCACCTGAATAGCGAATCCTGAAGCCCTTCCTGCTATAAGCGTGGTCAGAGGACCAGTGGAGGTAAACTCTGTTGCTTGAACTTGTTACCACCAGTGGAGCAGTGTAATTCCCACTGAGAGAGAGCAAAAGTGGACTGTGAACCGTAGGACCTTTGGAAAAGAGCAGACAAAGACAGGATTGGAACATCTAAGAGTGCCCTAGCCAAACACAGCTTCCAAATGCTCTGTGAGAAGGCAACATCAACCTTCTCTTGCTTGCCTCCAGGAGCTGACATTTCGGAATAGGCAGCCTCTGCATATGGAGGTACCATTCAGAGGTTTGGGCAAATAAGGAAGGGTGACCTGTTCTCCTCCACAGAAACAAAAACATAGCAAGTCAGAAGGGGCCTCCTGGGCCGACCAGTCTTACTTCCAGCTCCATCTGGCTCCACTCATGTAATACCAACATGTGGTTGTCCACCCTTTCCTTGAACACCCTCACATGGCCCCCACCCTCCATGGAAGCCCCTTTCCATATCTTAGGGGTCCTAACCATCAGGAAGTACCTAAAACCTGATTCCTTGAGCTCTGCCCCTTTGGACCATGTCCTTTCCTTCCCCACAGGGGAGAACAGGTCACAATCCTCTGCCATGTGACACCCCTTCACATAACTTTATGTTGCTATAAGATCCCTCTGACTCTCCTCCTCAGTGAAAGACCCGGTTCCCTCAATCTCATCTCATATGGCATCCCCCCCAGTCTGGCTATCATCCTTGTAACCCTGTGCTGAACTGATTCCAAACTTGCTATGTCCCTCTTGCAATGTGGAGCCCAGAACTGGACACAGTACTCCAGTCTGGGCACACCAGATTCTTATAGAGTGACACCAATACCTCTCTCAATTTAGAAGCCACGCTTCCGGCTATACATCCAAGGGTGGAGTTTACCTTCTTAATTGCTGCATCACACTGCTGGCTCATGTTTAGGCTGCTTTCAACAAGTACCCCCGAGATCCCTTTCACAAGTTCTGCTTTCCAGCCACTTGTCCCCCATCCTGTACCTAAGGTACCTATTCCTGAGTCCCAAGTGCAAGACTTTGTATTGAATGCCATCTGTTTGTCCCCTACCTACTTCCACAGTCTGTCCAGATCCTTTTGGATCTGCAGTACCTGCTCCCAAGTTGACACTGCCCCCATTTTGGTCTCATCTGGTTACCTCCTCCTCCTCCAGGTTATTGATAAAGAGGTTGGACAGAACCAGTCTCAGAACTGAGCCCTGGGGGACTCTGCTTGTCACCAACTGCCATCCTGATGATTCCCTGCTTATAGTCACCCTCTGCTTGTAGTCTGTCAGCCATGCCCTAAACCATTGGGCAGTGCATCGATCTATCCCAAAGCTTATCAGTTTCTCAACAAGGATGCCATGTGGCATCTTGTCAGAGCCCCTGCCAAAACCCAGGTGAACCACATCCACCGTGGCTCTTCCATATAGCCACCTTGAAACCTTGTCATAGAATTCCACCAGGTTCATCTGGCAGGATCCATGAGCTAGCCTGCTCACGCTCTCGGACAAGGAACTCATTTGGCAATGCGTGGCAGGAATGAGTCCCACTAAGGAACAAGAGGGGGGTGTCAGCATGCTTGGTGAAAAGAGAGGGGCACCACACCTCCCATACCCCAGTAAGAGCTGAGCACACCCCAGGGCATGATTGCCTGGCTGGAACACTGACCAGAAGCTCTCTCCACCTTCCAAAGCAAAGCCTGCTTGCTCTTTCTGCAAAGCCAACTCAGCTAGGAGCCTCAGCACATCATGTGCCCGTGGTTATTTTCCCCAAGTTATTTCTTCATGACTTGCTAGTGAAGCGTTTTATGAATGGCTGCAAACCTCCCAGACAACAGTGGCTATAGGGTAGTGTAGAAATAAATGCATTAATGTATTTTATATATTTGCTTTAGTTGTAGTTATAGTTTAGCCTTTCCCATGAGGATATTTCCTTTTCAACTGCTAGTCAATTTTATCTAATATTAAGGTAGGAGTAACAGAAGTCCAATCTACCTTTCTCTATACAGTTCACCGTTCTGTAAACCTTCTGCCCCTTAGGTGTCTTTTCCCCAATAATCTGAGTAGTTTATTCTTGAGGGAAGCTGAAGAGGAGGAGGCAGAGGCGGTGGTGGTGGAAGCAGCAGCAGCAGCTGCCTCTTGCGCTCAAACATCTGGATAACTCACCATCAAATATCCCAAACTCATCATACTGCTTCTCGCTCAAGAAATATTCAACAGTGAAGGAGATGTTATATTCAGGTTCAACCTTGATGACCCAAGAGCACGTCAGAAAGTGGGGGTAGCTGCCTGTGAAGGTCGGGCTCAGGATCACTCCGGTGGACTCTGTGAGGACCTCATTCATGGGGCAGTGGACTAAACAGTGCAAAAGAGAGCAAGAGACAGGGGGCCATTTTGGGTCAGTGTCAGAGCGAATAAGCAACAGACTGCACCTACCCCCCCTGCGAAGAGCTGGCCCACCACACTGCTCTTTGAAGACTTCTTCCGTTAAGCTCCCTGATGCCGGCTCAGAGTTCATCTACTGCAGTTCTGCCTTCTCTGACTGGCAGAGCCTCTCCAGGACTGCAGCTAGAACATGGTCTTTCCCATCGCTCTTCTGACTATGGAGTGAGGATGGTGGGGCTAAACATGGAAACTTTGGCATGCCAAGTATGTGCCCCTTTGCTGAGCTGCAGATGCCTTTAAGGATGGTTGAATCGTCAGTTTTGCTAGCTTCTGCACTTCTTTCCCCTCTGAGCCATGAGGAAATTTGAAAATGTCGACACATTCTTCTCAAAAGTGATCTGAAACCAAATTCTCACCCGCCTACACAGGTCAAATCCAGTGGGAGCAGCTATTCCCAGCACGAAAAGAACCAAGGACTGGCCTGCCACATCGCTGTTACAGAAGCGGCACCCCTAATGAGCGCCACAGAGAAGGCTGCATGCAGCAGAGCTCAACTCAGACTTCAAGACTTCACCAAAGCCCCCTGCTTGCATGGGCGGATCAGCCCTTTGCCCTTGCTCCTACAGCTGAATGTTTAAATCTCAAGTCCTTTCCATCCCATACATGAAGAAATTTCCAAAGTTTGGGTAAATGTGAAACAATTTTTCACAGCAACAATGTGAAATGAATTTTTCACCCATCCCTCTCTAGTTTTCCTCTTTTATCTTCTTGCTTCCTGTACATGGACTAGCTAGGAGAAGGGCCCCCAACCCTAGAACGCCCTCCTTCCCTCGCTATGGACACTTGCTGAAGCCCAAGCATCTGAGAGTAGGATCCTTTCATGCAAAGGGACTTACTTCTGAGTAGACTTTCAGCAACTCCAATTCATTCTCAGGAGTGATTTGTGTCCATTAGCATCACTGAACTCACTACATGGAAACAGCTTTTTTAAAGGTTAGATACCAATGATGCTACACCATATTTAAAAACGTATGGATTGGTATCTCAGACCTGCTAGCATTGTAGAACCGCTGCAGTTATTGTTCATGTATTAAGGCTGTGCAATGGAATTAGAGCTGGAAGCAATAAAAAAAATTCCCCAAGGCTTGCTGTGGGAGTAATACTCCCTTACTCATGGAAGGGCAGTCCGGAATTATGTGAGAAGGCATGTCCAACAGGAAACGTCAGCTTGACAGTTGATATCTTAACATAAGCCAGGAAAGCAATTGCAAAACATCAGGGAACAAATACACTTCCTTGGCAGAAAGACATCTAAAGATGTCATGTCATGGCTTGTCATGGTCTGGAATTTCAACAATGAATTGAGAATTTGAATGCTTTCTAGTTTTGGGAAGACAGCTTCCCTCAAGAAAAAGAATATGGTTTGGCAATAACAGTATAGCTGCTCTAATGACACCAGTCTTTTCTACCTGGTTTCTGTATAATGGCCCTAAAACCCATGAGGTTACGTACATGACATGTAAAGGGCTTCCTCTGCGTACTTGCTATATTTACACAATCAATATAGCTGGTGTTTGACACCAGCAGCCACTCCAGATGCTCTACAAAGACAGATGTAAAGGGAAGGAGAACTATTTCACTAGCTGAATGACTATTTAATTATTTTTTCACCATTCCTCCTCACACTTGTTTTTCCTTGTGTGTCATGTCTTTTTAGAGGCTAAGCCAGCGGCCGAAGACTGTCATCTTGTACTGATTGCATGAAAGATATTCCACAGTCTTTCTGTCTGACAAGCAGGATAAAACACTTTAAACAAGTATGGATAAATATATTCAGTCTCTGTTTGTTGCCTGGAGCTGGTTTGGTGGCACTTCTGCAATCAAGTCTGGTGGAACTGAAGCATCCCCAAAGCCACTTACCTTCACAGGTTGGGGGAGGACCTTCAAACTGTAAGTGGGTGCCAAGTCTGCAGGTCAGGATCTCATTTCCCACCAATGTGAAGCCAGGAAGACATTGGTACCTAATGATGTCACCTGGAGAAGGGGATGGAGAAGGCCAACTATTCAAGGAGGCATGGGGATCTCATACCATTACCCAAACTAGGTTTGATACAGGAGTTCAGAATCGCCTGTCTTAGAAACAAACAGCCAGCAATTTTAGACAGCAAATGTGGGGGGGGGGGGTAAAATTGCTGTTCCATGCTGCTATTTGCTGAATGCTGAAAAACAAAGAGGCATCAGACAAAAATCTATATGTCTTCTATTGGTCAAAGAGTTGGTTTAGAAGTTCATTGGTTTACATTTGGGAACTGGCGTGTTTGGGAAAAGGGAGAGAAAGAAAAGCTGCTTCTCCCAGTGTCAAGGTCCTAATCTAACTTGCTCCAGCAAGCTGCAGGAAATTCTCATCAGGTATATCCTACAACACACTTACTGTGTCCCTGGGGAACCCTTCTGTTAACTATCAAGGAGACATGCACTTCATGCCAGGTTGTTTCTAGCTTTCTGTAACACTCCTTCACTTGTACTTCTTTGGGTGAAAAGCAGAGAGATGTCTCTGCTGTGAAATGTATGGCCTTTTGGGGCCCCGCCCAAAACCTCCCACCCCACGAAGACATTAGTGGAAAGAGCAAGCAGTCTATACCTATGCTGTAATCCTCATTCTCAGTGATGATTTCAGCGTGGGGGACCATCGTCGGAGGCTGGCACCTCGAAAGCTGATAGGCTGAGAAGAATATGAATCAGATATGTCAGAACACTCTGGTGGGTTGTGTGCCACTTTGTTTAACTTTGTTTGCCAAAAGTCTGAGCACTTAAGAATAATCAGAGAAAACAGAAGCAGTATTTTGGAAACATCTCTGCACCAGACTCCGCTGGAAACGACTCTGCTTCCTTCTTTTGTTTGGAGATGAACAATCATTTTAAAGGGAAACTTAGAGACTGGAGGGAAGCATGGTTTCTGGCAGGGATCACATTGTGTGGGTTTATTTCGCTCTACCAATCACAGAGAATCACAGAATCATAGAACAGTAGAGCTGGAATAGGCCAGAGGGCCATCGGCTCCACCCCCCTGCTCAGTGCAGGACTCCAAGCTAAACCATCCCTCTCAGCTGGTGGTCCAGCTGCATCTTGATGACCTCCAGTGTGGGAAAGCCCACCACCTCGCCAGGTCATGGGTTCCATGGGTCCACTGCTCTAACACACAGTCAGGAAGTTCTTCCTGATGTCCAGCAGGAATCTGGCTTCTTGTAACCTGAGCCCATTATTGGATGTCCTGCACTCTGGGACGATGGAGAAGAAACCCTGGCCTTTCTCTGTGTGATAGCCCTCCAAGCACTTGCGGGATGCTCTCTCACAGGGCTTTGTTTCCAGGCCCTGGATCACCCTTGCTGTCCCCCGAATCCCCTCCAGCTTGTCTGCATCTTTCTTCAACTGTGCTGACCTGAACTGGATGCAGCACTCCAAAGACCCCAGCCCTAAGCCTCACATCCATCAGGGGGTGGGTGCTACTGAAAAGACCCTATCCTGACCCACAGACAACTTCACATCTCTAGTTGGTGGGACCCATAACAAGGCCTCCTACGAGCTACAAGTGGCTTCATAGGAAGGGAAGCAGTTTCTTTTCCATAGCTAGGCCTGAACCCAGACTGAAAAAAGTCAAGAATATGCAGGCGAAGCAAGTTTTATTTTTAAAACAGCCTGATTTGTGGTTGCATGTGTATATGGATTTTCTTAAACCTGTTCCATCTGAGTTTGGTGGATTTCAGTCCTCTTTTATTCTGCTAACTACTCACTGCAGAATCAGATTCTTTTTTCACTAAATTGTGTTGCACTTCATGAAACGCATGAAACGCTGTTAGCCAAGCATGCCCATAGTGAAGATACTCTGTACCCGCCCCCACCCCCAGCCATTGCTGGACACCCTCCATTGTCACTGGGCTAGTTTGCTTTGCTTTGCTTTTTCCCATTAGCAATTTCCTTTCTCTAAATACTATTTCAACTTCTGGAAACCTTGGCAATTCCCAAGAATACCAGTCCCTCCCTCTTGTTTCTCATTAGCCCTGCTTTGTCTGCACAGCCATCATAACTCATCCACATGCGACTTGGCTTTCAGTATGCATATGCTAATGGGGAAGGTTGATTTTGTTCCACATCAGATGCTGTTCCACAGCAGAAGACGTGGCTTATGAATGCTTGAAGGAACGCACAGAAGGATTATCCAAATACTGGCATCAGTGAGCTGTACAGACCATAAAAATAGATGGCAAAGATCCCTCCATTGGCTGCATCACTAACAAACTTCAGGAGGACCTGGTTGGAAGAACTTTGGGTGGCTTTCTTGGCTGAGTTTCCTGTGAAGACCCCCAGCTGGGGAGCCGTCTGCTGAGGCCCATCCCTAAAGAGAAAAGGCAAATGAAAGGTGAAAGAAATACAATACAAACTAGGGGCTATGAACAAATGGAGCCAGGGTGTGAGAATGAGATTAGTGCAAGCTCATGTACAGCAAGTTGTGAAAAGTTTTGGTGAATACATCCTTGCACTCATGTTCAGATCTTCAAGCAGGATGTGCCCACATGCTCTGTCAGCAAAAGGAAATTCTCATGCACCCCGTTAATGGCCCGCGGCGTGAGCCACAAGAGTTGGCGTCACATGAATTTCAACTGCTTCGATACATCGCTGGTCCATGCCATCCCCTTGCACAGTTGCAGTTTTGAAGCCACACCACCAGGCAGTACCAAAGGTGAGAGGGCAGCACTGGGCAGCAGGCTCACGTGGTGCCCCCTCAAGGTGGGAGAACACAGGTGGCTGGGCTTTGGTGGAGCTTCCAGCCTGCCCATCTCACTTACCAGACAGTGATGAAGTCATTATATGGCTCCGTTTGCAGCAGGGAGAAGTTGAGGTGGATGCCGTATCCTGCTGACACCGTGAGGAGCCATGTGCAGTCCTGAGAATTGGGATACTGATTGGGGAAGCCTGGTGAGTAGATAGTGCCATTGTGGGCAGTGATGTTTCCTCCACAGGGGACTGAGCACAAGCAACAGCAAAGAGAAAGGGAAGACTAGTGAGCTCAGACCCATCTAAATTAGCGTGGCTTGATTTCATCATGGCACAGTCTACCTTCAGCATCTCACACCCTCCTTCGCCTGCCGTTCCCATAGTCCGATAAGTCAATGTGGGCCAGTCTGTGCCAACTGAACCCAACCCTGCCTCTTCTTAAGCAAAAGGCCAGCCCAAATGTGCCTAGCCAAGCATTCTGTGCACAAATCCCACCAAGCAACACGCACCAGGTGTGTTGCCAGTGGACCCTTGTGCCCTCTTCCAAATGTGGCTTGGGTGGGCTTCCAGAGGCACTTCAAATATGGCTCCATGCATCTGGAGGTGCAGGGAGAACTGGAAAAGGACAGGTTTGGTGCAGCACTCATGTAACTTGAGCTAACAAACAGGAGCCTTCTGGTTCAAACCTCACCTCCAGTTGCCTCTTGTCCTGAACTCTACATTTGCAGTTTGCAGACAGTGGCATTGACCTGCCTTATTTTCAGGGTTGCAGTAGGAATTACTGAACTAACCCAGGTGAAGATCTTACAGAAGGTGTGGTAATGGCTGCTAGTTAAGAGGACTTCCAAAGGAGCTTAGATGAAGCCATGGGGGTCAAGGATAACACTGGCTGCTGGTCACAATGACCTCTTGCATCCCCCATGTTTAGAGTGGTCCACCCTGCAGTTCCAGCCTTTTGGTACTACGTGCAGGAGAGAACGCTTGCTACCGCATCCTTTCTCCAGGTCCCCCTGGGCATCTGTTTGGCCCCCCTTGAAACAGGACGCTGGACTACAGAGACCTTCGGTGCAACCCATCACAGGGGTTCTTACGCTCCTACCCTGGGGCCGAGCTCTCGCGTGGGGATCCAGTGTGCTCATAAAGCTCACCCCCTGGGCCAATGGGACCTCGCCCTTGCCCTGTGAGAAATAAGCGGCCAGCCCCAGGGAACACCTCTTCCCAAGGCTGTGCATGGCTAGGGAGGGGTGACAGAAGGAGTCAAGCTGCCTATCAGGAACGCTCCTCAACCACGTCCGATCTTTTGTGGGGGAGCCACATGCCCCTTTCCAGAATTTCTAGAGCACTGTTTGATAAACAAGCGATACATGAGGCTCATTAATCAAAAGATCATCTGGAGGGTACGGTGCTCACACGACATAAAAGGCTAGTGGCTTTCGGAATCACAGCGGCTGCCACTGCCAGATAGATGGGGTGCACACGCTGACTATCTGTACCGAAACGGTGTGGCGTGACTGTCGGAAAGGCCACCTCTCAGCAAGGGGAGCAGTGTGGTGGTCCTCATTAAACTTCCTCCAGCATGGTGAGAGGGACGCTTATGCCATAAAGCAAGGGGTGATCAAAGTCCTTCTCCTGCCACCTTATTCATTCGGCCACTTGGGTGGTGTTAAGGTCTAACTTTGATGCTTGTCTGAATGTGAAAAGGCAAAAAGCTGGAACAATACAATGCTGCTCAGATCGTGCTAACAGGAGAAGGAGTCCAGGAGGATGGGGGTTGCCTGCTGTCTCCATATGAGAAGTCTGCCATGGCTCAACAGCTGCCCCTCAGGAAACTGGCAATGGCCTCTTCTGGATGTAACCTTAGAATAGCCCTCTTTAACCTGGTGCCTTGCAGAAAGGTTGCACAGCAACTTCCATTCTTTACAGCTAACATGATGGGAGTGCTTGTCCAATACACATGCAGGGCACCAGGTTGGAGGAAGGATGTTCTTAGAGACTGAAACTGGTGGAGAATGGAAGCCCACCCTACCATCCAAGGCCTGGAGCATGGTTTGAGGTTGCAGGAAGAAAGCTTAAGAACCTCAGGGTCCGGATAGATCCCTCTTCCATCCTTCCAACACTTGAAAGAGGAATAGAAAGAGAAAGAAAAATATTCAGGACAAATGCCTGGCTAGAAAGGTGGTGACAACATGAGAAATTTAGATTTTGGGGCCATAGACTGCTGGTGAGGAATGGGCTGCATCTCACAAATACTCAGTGTATGTGTTTGGCCACAGCATGAAAAAACAAAACAAAACATCAGGAATGCTTTAAACTCGATCTTAGGGAGGAAAGAGAAGTAAACTTGGAGATAACAATGGAAAAAGTTTTATGCGCCACAATGGAGAGAGCAGCTCTCATAGTGCCCAATAACAGGCTTCCAAAAAAGTGGCAAGTACTAAAGCCTGTAGCCTTTGATGCCTATGTACTAATGGCCAGAGAAAGGGAAACAAACAGCAGGAGATTGAACTCTTAATACAGGAGGGCAAATATTACTTGATAGAAGCAATGGAAACTTGGAGGAATGACACCCGTGACTGGAATTCAGCAGCTGAAACATATAACTCGTTCAAGAAGAACAGAAGAAACAGAAAGTGAGGCAGAATTATGCTAAATGTGAAAGTTACATTTCTCAGCGTGGAGATACAGGAGGATGGTCTTAGTAGACCCAATGGGAGTATCAGGAATAAAATGAATGGAGCAAAGGATAAAAGGAACATGGTGGTCAGAGTCTTCTCCTGCCACCAAATCAAGAAGGAAACAAGGGTGAAGTTTTTGGAAAACAATTGCCAATGTTTCAAGGAGACAAATATACTTGGATCAAGTGAGAAGGATCTTGGAATCATTATGGATCACAAGCTGAATCTGAGTCAATATGTGATGTGGCTGCAAAAAAAGGGCAAATGCTATTTGAGGCTGCATTAATAGAAATTAAATCATGTCCTAGTTTCCCTTTACTGAGCCTCATCTGGAGTCCTGTGTCCAGTTCTGGGCACCACAGTTGAAGAAAGACGCAGGCAAGCTGGGAGGGGTTCAGAGGAGGGCAACAAGGGTGATCCGGGGACTGGAAACAAAGCCCTGTGGGGAGAAGTTGAACGAACTGGGCATGTTTAGCCTCAAGAAGAGAAGATCTGGGGGGAGATACGTATGATAGCACTCTTCAAGTATTTGGAACGTTGTCACAAAGAGGAAGGCCAGGGTCTCTTTTCAGTCATCCAAGAGTGCAGGACACGGAATAACGGGCTCAAGCTAGAAGATGGCAGGTTCCAGCTAGACATCAGGAGGAACTCCTGACTGTGAGAGCAGTACGGCAATGGACCCAATGAGCTGGGGGGGTCCTGGGCTCTCCCACACAGGAGGCATTCACGAGGCAGCTGGAAGCTGTCTGTAGGGATGTTTTGACTTGGGCTCTTGCACTGTGCAGGGGTCTGGCCCCAGTGGCCTTCCTGGCCACTTCTAGGAGCCCACGCTGTGGCTGTAGTGACTGAAGGGCGTCATGGTGTGCAGGGAGGGGAGTGGCATCTTATTTCAGTTATTTCAAACTGTCAAATGCTCCGTACAAGCATCATTCTACATGAAAGCCATTTCCTATGATACATGGCCAGGTATTAGGATAAAATGTCGATAATGACCACTCCAACAGTCAGCCCCCTGGCACAGGAGCCAACAAAGCCATACCTTCACACCTGGGCAGTGGGTGGTCCCAGTTCCTATTGGTTCCGTGTTGGCAGGTCAAGACAGGGTGGCCAACCAGCTGATAGCCAGGGAGACACTCAAAGGAAATTGATTGGCCCACGCTGTAACCAGCTCCTCTCACAACGCCATTGGCAAAGGGCTCGGGGTCAGGGCACTCCTGGAGTTCATAGGCTGGAAATCGAAACAGGTGGCAAGTAGCAAATTTGTTTCGGAATCATGTGCACCTCCAAGACCTTCAGTTATGGAGCAACTCATTTCCATAACAACAGATAAATAACGCATAAATAAAGGGGACTAGTTTGGTGCAAGGTCAGAAGGTAGCATAAGGTTAGAAAGAGGGATGAGTTCATGAGGTCTGGACAATAACGGCCAGGAAAAAGAATCCTGACTTGCATAATGCAACACCATGCAATTTAATGCAAGGAACAAAGTCTAGCCTTTTACTGCCAAATCTGGAGTCAAAAGAACTCCATCTGCCTGGATTCACCACCCTGGATGTCGCCAGGATGCCAGCTCTCCCTGTCTTTCTCCACACTCTCCCCCACCCCCACTCCCCAGTCAAAACGTACTGTTGCTGCATGTTATCAAGTCATCTCTGACTGAGGGCAACCCTATGAAAGCCCCCCCCCCCCCCGAAAAAAAAATGTCCCATTCATGACAACCCTGGTCTGGAAAGCTCAAAACTGTGGCATCCTTTGTGGAGTCAGTTCCTCTCATAGCTGCTCTTCCCCTCCCACTGCTGCCTTCTGCTTTTCCATGCAGGATTGTCTTCTCTATTGAGCCTCGGCCTAAGGGAGGTACTAATTTCTGCAGGCAACCTCACCTCCCCCACCCCACAGCAGAATTCTTCTGACTCCGAGCAGTGGGCTCTGAACACTTTTAATGAGCAGGGGAATCCAGGGTGTGGGGCCGTCCTGACTGGCTCCCCCCTCCTTCCTTTCCCAGAAGAAGCCAGTTGCTCTATGCCACCCAGTTCTCTCCAACCTGGAAGGCCTCTCTGAACGAAAGCCCTCCAAAATCTCCTGCCCATGATAGCCTTGCTCATGCATCCCAAATTCAGGCCTGCGGCTTCCTTCACGGAGCCAATCCGCCTTTTCCGTCTTCTGCCATCAACTTGTCCCAGCATGATTGTCTTCTCCAGTTCTGCCTTCTCATGGTGCACCCAAAGCTCTGGCTTGATTTGATCTGGGATCCCCTTGCGTTCCTCGCCTGTCCTTCCTCCTGTTGCTTCTGCCTGTTTTCTCCTTTATTGTCAAAATATAGATGGGGATTTTTTCCCAGTTTTTTGTGCTTTTGATACTCTACATGGCATTACATGGTTCTAAAGGATTAAGAAATAATGATGCAAGTAACTTGCAGAGAGACACCAAATCTTTCATCACTTTCAATTAGCAACAGAATGAAAACAGCTGGCAAAAACTAGACAAAGGGGCTTTGCAAGGGGAATTCCTCTGATACCACAATTAGGAGGCCTCCGGGCATCTAAGAAATTCAGGTCAGGTTGAATTCTCACGCAGAGCGCAGAAGGCCCTCTAGGAAAAGACATCATGAATTAAGTTGTCTGCATCGGCAAGGTGAACAGGCCTGGCTAACAGGATTAAGCAAGGCTCCTGTGTACCTCCTGTCACAGGAATTTGGACTAAACCCTCAACGTGTTCTTCCAAAAGGACAGTAACGGAGCTTTTGCGCTCGGCAGTCTTCACACGAGCCCCAAAGGTGGCCAGGCTGCTCCAATCGTGACTTCCTCAGCCACCCCTCCTCACCTTGGTACTCCACCTTAAAACCAGGCTTGTTCTGTGAGTGGTCACTGTGGAAATAGATGGTGGTTTCGTGTGATGTAGACAGGAGGGAGCCTGGGAGGTCAGTCCCGCTAAACCGGCTGATGATGTTGCTGGTGTCATACGGCCCGTTCCGGATTTCGACAAAGTCATGGTTGGGCTCAGTGGAGAAATTCAGGAACTGGATGTGAGCACCTGGAGGCAAAGGGAGGGGTGGCAGGGTGGAGGGGGAAGAGGCACCCAGTTGAGGCGTGGGTTATGGCTCAGGTAGGGGTGGGTGGGTGGACGGGGGGGGGCGTGGCTCTGCCTCTGGCCCGTGGCACTTGTGGTCTCCCTTTTGCCTGCAACACTTGTGAAATAGAAACACACAAGTAAATCCAGTTTCCAGAGGGGCGGCCATGCTAGTCTGCTTCAGCCACTGCTGTTGCTGCGGTAGATTAAAGAAGGGGTCTCCAGCCAACGTTGGAAATGCAAGTTGGGTGGAAACATTTGAGATTTTGAGGAAATGCAGTGGGTGGGTGCTCCCAGATAACAGCTGCAGCTGGGTGGGTTTGTCTATTTATAAAGTGACTACCATAAAATGGTGGGCATGACTGGTCTTAAAGCATCCATTTCCCAGAAGGCAGCCCTGGTGAGACTAAACTGAAGACCAAGAACTTAAGTTTAAGGCAGAAGTGGGGAATCTGAGCTCCAAAACACAAGACCATTCTCATGAAACCAGATAAAATTGGGGCTGAACAGTAGATGAGAACTTTATCCTACACTGGAGCAGACTCCTGGTTTAAAAACAAGACTTTATAGAAGTCCTAAGAATAAAAACAAAAACCAGGAGAGACGGCAAGCCAGGAGGGCAGCAAGGAAGGTGCCAGGCCCCCCGCGCAGCTTTAAAGACGAACATGTTGTTTCTGGTATAAGCTTTCGTGGAGAATGCCCACTTTATCTGATGCATCCCAAATTACCCCAAGATTAAAAACACATTTAAGCATCATTCAGAGGTTTCTGTTTCAATCTGCACATGGGTCAGGGAGTGCTGTAGAAGAGCAGTTCATATTGGAATTTGCAAAGAAAACATCCTCAATGGGCTTGTCCAGGCTTTGGTCAAGAGTATTTCTAATATTTCTGACCACGGAAGCAGGCTTCCAGAGAGAGAAATACTTTGCTGCACGTTAAAATGATTTACTCTTAGATTGTGAGACAGAAAACAGTACCAGAAGCAAGACAAGAGCAGTGAGTTTTGCAAGCTGGTAAAACTCAGTTTATGGGCCCATTATTTGTAAGGCTGGTCGACAGTGTTGGTCTGATTGTGGCACTCCACACACAGGCACCTGATGAGCACTTCCCAGCCAGTAAAATGTCCCAAAGGCAGCATTTCTCTTGCTCTAGATAATTCTGGCCTCTTGTAAGTTGCTGAGCAGGGCCTGTTCAACACACCTTACAACAAGAAAGAGGTGGCAGAGTCCCAAAGTGGCAGAATAGGCTGTACCAGGTCAAACTGCAGGTAAAGGATTTCTCTTTTAAATGTACCTTCAAGCTAAGAGACCCTGTGCCACTGTAAAGCCGACAGAGTTTGGATAGAGCTGGCTGGACTGGGAGCAATTCTTCCACCATGGTAATTTTCTTCTATTGCTTAAAGCATCTTTTAAAAATGCAGGGAGATCTGATATATGAGAAAGGGAGCACAAATACTGGTATTGGACCACCTCAGGTTTCTAGCACATACAGGGTAGATGATGGGCATCTCCTGGGTCAAACTGAGGACTTGCTAAGGAAAAAGGGAAATACGTCTTTATGCCATAAAGATGCCAGCTATTTGCATAAAATATGCATGTGCTGCTCTCTAGGCATGGATGCAAATGCATGAAATCATGATTCTAAGTTAAATAGTTCATGACCGTACAAACACCTGTGACCAGGTGAGCTGAATGCTTGTATGGCTTGCTGTCCAGGTGTGAGCTGTGAATGGGCAACAGTTCTGAGAGTTCATGAGTGACTCGGTCAACACAGCCCCCTTCAGACAGAGGATGGCCCTCTGTAAAAGGGGACACCCGACCGTGCCAGTCTGATGAACATTAATATCTGTGAAATGTGCCATCCACTGGGCATTGCTTAAGATGTGATGGGAACGGCACAGTGAGCCTTCTTACCGAACCCCACAGGAAAGGAAACCCTCCACGTGCAGTCACTGTTGCTGGGGTAGTTTCCGGGAAAGCCGGGGCTCAGGATCACCCCCTCCATCTCCTCCATGGTCCCTCCGCACTGAGCTGTGGGGTTGCAAGAAGCCACGTGGTTACATACAACGATACAACCACCTTGTACTGTAATCTTGTTTATCATTTACCTTAGACAGGTAAGGAGAAGGATAAAAACATAGAAACAGAGCGAGTCAGAAGGGGTCTCCCGGGCCATCTAGTCTGACCCCTGGCTCCAACCGGCTCCGCTCAAGACATGCCCACCATGTGCATGTCCAGCCTATCCTTGAACACCCGCACCGATGGGGCCTCAACCACCTCCAGGGAAAGCCCATTCCACACCCTCGGGGTCCTGTCAGGAAGTGCTTCCTGGCATTCAAATGGAACGTTGGCTCCCTGAGCTTTGCTCCGTTGGAGTGCATCCTGCCCTCCTCTGCAGGGGAAAACAGGTCTCTACCCACCTCTACCCAGAAAGACTGCAGTGTGGTAAGCAAGCATGTGCTTTGGGCATATTTCACCTTCAGTATCTCTATTTTAAATGAGGATCACACAGCAGGGGCAGGGAAAGACCCTTCTCTGCCCAAGACCCTGAAGCCCCACAACCAGGGCTGTATCCAATGGGGTGATGGTGCAAGCTCAAATAGTGCTGGTAAAGCACCACTGAGTCTTTCTGTGGCACAAGCAGTTTCCCAGCATGCTTGTGCAACCAGTCGTTCATACACATAATGCACCACTGGAGGTGCAACGGCACTTGCCCAGATCTCCCTTTAGCCGGCCCCTCCCCTTGGTGCATCGCTCGGGACTTAGTTTCTGCTCGTGTAGTGGAGTTTGCGCTGGCAGACTCGCATGGCTGGATGTTCCCCCACTCAGAGAAAACACAATGGCACGGTGGAACAGCTCCCAGTGTTTCCTTCCCGTGACATAAAATGTCTGTTCTGAAGGATGTTCTAAATATCTAATAAAAGTAAGAGCAACATGTCCACAGCAAGCCTTATGGGACTTCTAAGCATCCGGCCCTCTTATCCATCTCTGAACACCCTTGGATTAATGACTTCTATGGCTACTTTTAAAATAAAACCACCCACTTCATGTTGTAGCTCCATGTTTGAATGCACACCCACCCCATTTATCCACAGGGAGCCAAAGCTAAACCTTCCTTTTAAAAAGGAAAACAAAAGAAGAATGCCTATCTCCTTGTCTAATGGACTGAGCTAAGTGTGCAAAGTCATAAAGAACGAAGGTCTCCAGGGACCACAGGGACACCAGCACATGAAATCTGGGAATTCTTCTTCAGAAGGTTCACATGAGAGCCATTCCGCACACCGCACAGAAGGGGGCGTCAGACTTGAAGTGGGTGTGTGGGTGATGGAAATCATATTTTAAATGCTCCCTCTGGCTGTAAATACAAAATGAACAGAGTAGTAGGAAGTCCAGGCTCAAGCCCTTCTCTCTGATATGTCTGTGCCCCGTTCTTAAACACAAACACAAAACAAAAATTGGGAGAGGACTGGTTTTTGGTTTTGGAATTATTGAAATAATGGCTGGTATCTGGCTGCCCCTCTGCTTGCGGGACCCACCGTTTGTGCAACGGAGTGTTGCAGCTTCTAGAAATGATCTGCAATGAGCAGAAATGCTCATTTCTAGCAGAGCGGAGGTCATCAGAACTGCCCAGACCTCCAAGTAAACGTTTCCACCCATTTTCAGGAGGACCAAAGCCCCATCGCACAAGTGGTGGGTCCGGAGAGCACAACAGATGGGGGGGGGGGGTGAAGAGCCCCAAACAAGCGCTGGCCAGCAGAATGCATTCAAGAGCTCACCATCAAGGTCAGGCCAACTCTCAGCAGATGGAGCAAGCACCCCCATTCAGAACACAGGACTCACTGCTTGGCCCGATTGTTTCCCTGACCACTGGCATTGCTGGCTATCCTGGTTATTTAGGTTTTGTGAAAAATATTTTCCATATTGGTTTTATTGCATGTTATAATGATCTTATCTTGTCAATAGCTTTTAAAAATATCTGAAAATAAATAATTTTTATTTATTATGTAAGGAATAAAGCAATTATTATGCAGTTTTTGGCCTCATTTGGGAAAGGCAGATACAGCGATGCCTGGGAACCTTTGGGTGTGGGCTGTGATGTGCTCACGTCCTTTGCTCCAAGTCTCCAGTCAAGTCTTTAAATTCAAGTCCAAGCTGAGTCGCAAGTCAATGCAAGACATTTTCGAGTCAAGTCTCCAGGCTCTTCTCAATCTCAAGAGCCAACTTTGACAGAGAAAGGGAAGTGGGGGTGGGGGGGTGGGGGGTGGGAGAGTCCTAGTCCCCCAGTGTTCCCATCTCCTGAAGCCCTGCTTTCCCTTCCCCCTTTTGTGACCCATCCTCCCTATCCTGCTTTTTCTGCCCTGCAACTCCCTCCCTGCCAGGGCCGCTGTGCCTGCCTTCCAGCCCGTCGCTTCCAGCCCTTCAACCGAGATCACCCCACGGAATCCTGCCATGTGTGGGATGCAAGTGGAAAGCCCCAGAGTGACTCGGTTATAAAAACAGCAGAAATTGCGAGTCAGGTCAAGTCACGAGCTCTTTGCCCTCTGGCTGAGTCCAAGTCGACTTTGAGTCAGACTTGGGAGAGCGTCTCCAACACCTGCGTGCAGGTCAGCAGCCTGTCCAGGTGGGAATTTTTAAACAAATGCGGTGAATCCTGCCCGTTCTGAAAAATCATCTCTCTCTCCCCCCCCCCCACACACACCCACACTTGATACATTTGATCATTACCATTTTTTTTTATGAAGCAGACTAAAGAAAAACACAGCAGGTGTTTGCGCTGGTGCATCTCTGTGCACTCCCTGGTGAACAGGGCTCAAAGGCGGAGCGGATGCTTTTCTGCACTCTGTGGCACTTGTTCCCCAGCACGATGGACAGAGAGAGGCAGGCAGTAAGGGCACCTGACACCAGGGCAGAGGGGAGGAAATGCCTCCTTGTGACTTTGGGCCAGCCACTGACTGTCACCCTCATTGACCTCGCAGGGTTGTTGTGAAGAGCGGGGTACTGTATACTGCCTTGGATATGCATGCAACCAGTATATTAATAAATGTGTTTCTCTATCCATGAATGGGGGAGAGAATTCCCAGCACAAGGGGGTTTCCGTTTCAGGGCTGCTAAACACTAGCGCAGTATCAGATCCTGCTCTTCACCTTCCTGCTCTTTTAATGCATTGTTTCCTCCACCCACCAACACAAACAAGAGGTCTTTATTATGCTACTAGCCAAGCCACGGTTTCTCAGAATTACTTTCTTTTTTGCCCCGTCCCCAAATTACTGGGGAATACACTTTCCAGTAACACCCACCCATCATGCCTTGAATTTAAGACCCATAATTAAGGGGAAGATTTGGGGAAGGTGTTGCCCCCTGGGACACCTGCTCACAACTACCTGGAGCCAAGAACCCAAACTTCCATCCCCAAATCCGAAATGCAGGCCCTCTCTCCTCACCTGTGTATCACTCTCCCTCCTACAGCCCTAACAATTCCTCTCAGGTCTGCACTTGCGAAGTCTAAAATAGAATGTGGAGCCCTGCACTTCTAATCTACCCTGACACTGACAGAACGCATTTCCTTCCATTTAATGGCTCATTATATGTATCTTTTTTCTGCTGACTGTGCTACTCCCCAACTCCCAACCCCTTGATGTCTACTTAAATGGAACTCCTCCTCAATTATTTAAAAAAGGATAACATCTGGATGGGGGGCAGAATCCATCCACTCGGCCTCGTAGAGCCTCAGAAACGTTTCTTCAAAGCTCGATTCTTGCTTCAGCCCTTCTCAATGTGACACACAAACCCATCTGTAGGTTTCCAGTGCCGTTTTTTTAGTCACTCAGTAAGAAAACCCCACCAAAAGCCATTTCACATTCAGGATGTACAGCCAACAGATTGAGAGTTCACAGCATATTTAGGCAGGAAATTAAGCACCCTGATTTTCAGAGGGAACAAGAAAAAACATACTCCCAAGCTGCCAATTTTAGGCGTTTGAAGGCTGCTGTGCTTTGACATCTCTGCACAGTAGAGCAATCCTCTGTTTTGCCCATTCGCAGAAGACCTCCAGCTTTCTCCACTCCTGCACCAGGTGAGTGAATGCGAAGGGAAAGCCTGGCAAAGCTGCGGGCTGGGCCTTAAGCAAAGGGCCATAAAGTGCTGCGGAGCCAGTGCAGGGGCCGGCGGAAGAATCCGGAATTCGAACAGCCCCGATTCTATCCAGTGGAGCGTGACTCCAGGTCACATGGGCATTGTGCAGTCAAAATAGTGCTAACCAGGAGCTAATGTGCAACAGAATTTTAACCGTGCATTTTTTTTAATTGTTTGCTTTAGAATCAGCCTGCAGAATCCCATGTCTTATTTTCCTCATGACTAGATGGACCCCCAGTGATGGACCAAAGAGTGAGGGCCACCCTAAGCAAAATGCTGGGGTCTATCTTGGCACTGAATGGGGGAGTTTTTAAAAATGCAGGTAACCAGTGCCATTTCCAGGACTTCCAAAAGGTCGTAAGCCTTCCAGAGAGTTTGGGCTATTGGGCAGTATGGAAAGTGGGTGGGTGGGTGGGTGGGTGGGTGAGTGAGTGAGTGAGTGAAGGAAGGAAGGAAGGAAGGAAGGAAGGAAGGAAGGAAGGAAGGAAGGAAGGAAGTCCCCCAGCTGCCTGCTTTCACTGCCACTGTAACCAGCTCCTCTGCCTCTCCCCACACTGCACTGCGACCACTGCACGACCCGCAGCGTCTTCCAGAGGCAGAGAGCCAGAGACCCTAAGAGGAGGCTGGTGATGCCTTTGCCATGCTCTCCATGTTCTCCCCACATTGTAGGAGAGCAGGGGTGTATACACAGGGGTGGACTGTGAGTAGAAGGGCTGTGCGGTGAGGGAGTAACTTCCAGCAGTGATAAATTGCAGTGCAATGTTAATATAGTTCCTTCCTGAGCCAAATGAAGTGGGGACACCACAGAGAAGCCTCGTCCCCCACTGACTTGCCCATTAGCTTTCTGCGCTCCAAAAGCTAACCACACACTCTCAGATGTTGCGCATGATGTTCGACCAATGGTACGAGGGATGCATTCAACACTGGGGCACCACAGCCACAGGCTCAGGTAACACGCTCACACATGCACCAGGGATGTTCTGCAACAATTCATTGTGGCTCCCCAGTTGTGACTAAGAACTATCCCCTGCCCTCCTGTTGCTTTAGGTGGCCTTCGGATGTTTGCTTTAATTGCACAGTCTCTGACACAGCAATGGCATTTTAGAAATGAGAATCACTTTGAGGGATTTAACAGAAAAGGAGGCTATAAATTGACTGGATGGATAAAAATTAAGAACCAACACATCAAACTGCATGTTCAAACATTGTAAGACAGAATCAGCGAACTGAACACATTATTGGTGGTACTTCCCCCAAAGAGGGCCTTAAAGAATCAGGTTAGCAACAGGCTCTGGGAGCCAATTGACGAGGGGGCAGAGGGGGCTTTCCAGGAGGGACCCCATGGATGCTGTCTCCTACCGATGCAGAGCGGAGGAGGATAGTTCCAGCGCCGGACAGTCCCTGGCATGCAGGAAATGTGAGAGTGTCCCTGCAGCAAGAGAGGAAGGAAAGCAGAGTGTGAGAGGGCAACACTGAGAAAGGACTAGAAAACAGACCTGAGGGGGATATTTGAGGACCAATGAAGTGGGCATTCCCAGTCAAGGAAGCCCCAGCGATCTTGTGCAGGCACAGCCTTGAATCCTAGGCCAAGCCAATTTAAAGATGCTCCCAGGAGGAAGGCTTTGCTCTCCTTTCCCCTGGACACAGCCACCCACATCCCCCACAAAGAGCCTCGGGGGGGGGGGGGGGGGTCAGAGGCTCTCCTTAACAACATGGTGTGGGGTATGGAAGATTGTAGGGAGAGGGAATCGTCCAAAGTGGAAGCTGGCCTCTTACTACAGTGAGGGTCCGTCTATTTCAGATCTGCTTGTTTTAATTGTACCCACAATGCAATCCCATGCTTTCAATAATATACTTTTAACTACAATTAAATGTGTATTTGAATATGCATCTGGATATGCATCTTCTCCCTAAATGCATGTTTAAACGTGTGTCTTGCTGCAGTGAATCTGTTAAGAACTGCACTGAGCCATTCAAGGAAAGGTGGGATCTAGTGGAGAGTTTTGTTTGATCCACTCATCAGTCCAAGATGAGCAATCCAGGTGGCTTGCGCAGATTACACTGCTCAGCTGTTTCCAGTAGTCCTAAGCCAAGCTCCTTTTGCTTACGCCTCCCCACTCCTTCAATCCCCACCTTCTCTCTTCCAATCAGAGGGTGGACAAGAGATAACACCGCACAGACTGGAGGATGACACATACCTGGAGCGCATAGCCTGGCTCACACTGGAAGGAGACAACATCGTTCACCATGTACCTCTCCCCAATCTTCAGACCATTGCTGGGGACGTTGGGTTCTGGGCAGCTGGATAAGCCTACAGCTGTGAGAAGGCAAGAAGCAGGGTGAGAGCACCTAGGCAGGGATGCACCACCTGCTTTGCTGAAATCAGGAGGCAGACAGAGGCTGACATAGGTATTGGAAGAGAGTAACTGTCCAGCATTTAGGACAGTGTTTTGCTCTCATTTGAGTAAAACTCTGGATTTTATACTTTCTAATATGGGAGGCAAATTTTTATCCCCTTCTATCAGATTCTGCACACCCTACCCAACCCATTCCTGATCAACTGGGGGCTTGCAAGGAGTTCAGTCTCAATGTACAACCTTGTGTCAATTTAGGCAGAAAAAAGCCATCCCAGGGGCAGCAGGTGCTGCTTTCCGTCTAATGCTCTGTGCCCAGCAGAGCACTGTGCCACAGCAGCATGGAACGGGGTGTCTCCACAGGTCCTACAGCATGACGGACGACAAGGCATTTGAGCAGCAGTTCCCATAATTCCTGAACAGAATGGATGCATCTGCGAGGGCCTCTTTCTCCCACAGTGGGATGTTTCTGCCCCGAAGACGAAGGCTTTTGCAAAATTTGGTAAATTCGTATCAGAAACAAGCAGAAGCAAATCCACTGGCAGTGCCTACATTCCATAGATGCAGCTATTCCCAGCAAGGCGATGCACCTGCCTGGTAAGGCGGCAAACCAGCTGCCTGCAGCAGACTCACAGGCACCCTGGGATCACGAGACCCAGACCCATAGAGCCGAAAGTGGCCAGGGGGATATAGGGGCAGCCCTCTGCTCAGGGCAGGACTCCAAGCTAAAGCATCGCTCTCAGAGGGCTGTCCTTCCGCTCAGGGCCTGCTGTTCCGGTTCTAATGCTGGAGGTGGCATACAGACGTCGGGGCTAGTGGCCACTGAGGTGCCTCCTCCATGAATTTGTCCAATCCCCTTCTGAAGCCATCCAAATCGGCAGCCATTTCCACCTCCCGTGGTCATGAAGTTCAGTTTCACTCTGCTCTGGGTGCCGGAAGGGCTTTCATGTAACTTTCCTGAACCTTGTACCAGCGCACTTTGCAGGATGACTTTTAGGTTACAATATTATGAGGGAGGAAGAGAAAGGTCTCCCTGTTCACTTTATCCACACCAGGCATCATCCTCATCAACATCATCACCACCACCGTTACCACAGTTTCCACACTGCCCCATAGCCAAAGCCCTCTTACTTCTGTCATACTATTTACTTTGCCCCTGAGCCAAAGAGAGCCAGATATTTCCTTCACAGGGGAGTCAGTGCAGCCCCTTGATGATCGTAGTGGCTATTTAGTGTACATTCTCCAACTCTAGCATGTTTTGCTTAGGGGCAGGGCAGGGTTTGCACACAATCTGTGGGGTTGCTCAACAGGTTTGTGTAAGGGCAGCGTGATCGTGGTGGTTTATTTTTAATTCTTTTTCCAATTATGCTCTAACATGGAATCTGCCCTTTCCACAGCAGCCGCATGCTGGGCCGACATTCTCGTCAAGTGGTCTCTCTTGGCCGGCTTCTGCTTGCTCACATCCCATCAATACTCAAAGTTGGGAATTTTTGCCTCTACAGGCATCACTCCACAGTGGCCAACAGATCCTTCTGGAGCAGCCAGACTGAACAATTGAGTGCCTTCCAGGGATGTGTGAGGAATTCATGCTGGGGTGGGAATCTGTTGACGCAGCTCCGCCAGGAATTGGGTGACCGGGGCCCAGCAGTGTCTGGGGAGATTCTGGGGGGCTTCGTTGCAACCCTTGTGCCTTCATCAGCAAGAGGGGCCCATTCCTAATTCCAAATCATTTATGAACAAATTAAAAAGCACTGGTCCTGGTGCAGGTCCTTCTGCGACCTTGCTGTTAACTTAGTTATTCATTTTTAATTTGGTGGTAATTTAATTTTAACTTATTTTTTATTTTTTACAGATCATGGCAATAATCCTAAACAGGACTCTCTGGGTGCTGAACAATTAAAACCAATAACACAAATAACACAAAAATAAAAACCAGCACAATTTAGACAAATACATAGATCAGTTAAATACTAACAGGTATAGTAAACAAAAACCATCAGTAAATTCATATAACATTAAAAACATTATTCAGTTATTAAAATGTCTGGAAAGTAGAACCATCTTCACCTGGTGCCAAAATGATTGCAATGAGGGTACCATGTGTTCTCCTCTGGGAAGCCTGTTCCTGAGGCAGGGGGTGGGGGGCAACCACCAAGAAGCACCCGCTTCTGTTTGCTGTCCTGTCCACCTCTTTAGGGGATAGCTCTTTAAGAAGGACCTCTTGACCAGGTCAAGTAGGTACAGATGAAAGTAGTTGTCCCTGCAGATTAACTTCCATCCATTGCAACAACAGCTCATTCCTACTTCTACCTGCTTCCTGTTTTTTAAGCAGCTAATGAATGATAAGAGGTACTTCACTCTTACTCCATAACTAATAGGTTTGCTCAGGAGCCTGGTGGGGGACTTTGCCAAAGGCCTTTTGGAAGTCCATGTAACTGATATCTAGCAGATCACCCCATCTATGTCTTTATTGACACTCTCAAAGGACTCTAAAAGGTTAGTAAGGCAGGATTCAACTTTGCAGAAACACTGGTGGTTCTTTTTCAGTAAGAGTTCTTCCCCTACATGCTTATTTTGTTTATTTGTTTGCTTGTTTCTTTGTTTTAATTTATAGAGCAATGAATAACCCGGCAGGGCTGTCTAAACAGTGAACAACAAGATGTAAGACTGATTTAATTACAATTGAAATAAACATTACAATTTCTGGAGGTGGTAGGGGTATGTGGAATCAATCAGTGATAGTAGAACAAAATCTAACAGGCACATTGCTAAAATCAAGTTTCAAAATACCTGAAAAATGGTCAGTTTTTGCCTGACACTGAAATGAAAGTAATGAAGGCACTTGGTAGACCTCGCTAGGAAGCCCATTCCAAAAGTGTCTTATTTTATAATTACATTTTATTTTTTGTAATTACTAATTTTCTATGTATACTTCCCAGTGAGTCCTGGTTAGGACTGTTGGATGAGGTTTTATAAATGAAATAAATGAAAATTAAAAAAAAATAATCACACTTGCTCCCAATTCACCCAGAAGAGCTGCTTAGCAACACCTCAGTGTTGACCTAACCCCCGCTCCCAGGTGTGCATAGTCACTCTCAAAAAGCTCTAAAGGGTTAGTGAGGCAGAACTCACACTTGCGATAGATGTGTTCACTCTTTCCTGTAAAGCTTATTATTTTGCTTGGTTGCTAATTTTAGCTTTAATCATGATTCCTGCCAATTTATCTAGTAAAGTTCTGAAACAACTGGCCAAAATCTCCTCAGTCCTTGTTTTAAGTTGTGAAACCATCAATATCACATTTTTGTCCTTGAACATGACGACGGATACTGCATGGGCCCAGCAATTTGTTGGCTTTCAGTTCCTTAATGAGGTCAAGAACCTTGTCTCTTGCTACCATTATTTGCCTCAGTTCCTCAGACTCCCTTCCTGAAAACATCTGTTCATAGCTACCTGTGCTATATCTGCTGCACTGAAGACAGGTGAGAAGCATTGCATTTCCCTGCAATCGCATGATCCTCCTTTACTTCTCTTTACCTCTGCTGTATCCAAAGGTCCAGCTTGCTGCCCAAGGTGTGAACCAGGCAGAGGCCACAGCACCAAACGAGGCAGCTCAGTGGCTCACACCTAACATGCTCAGCTCGTGCATCGTGAAGCCCCACCACTGGTGCCCACGTTGCTCCCTCCCGTTGCTCCAGTCCAAAGGTCATCTTGAATTCCAGCCTGGACCTCTGTTTCTCCTGCGACTCCACATGCACACGTGCAGGTGCCCTTTGCATTACGAAAACACGTGGGCAACCAATTTTCCTAATAAAAAATGTTTTTGATATCACTCCCCCTCCTACTGCAACCCAGAAATAAACTGTGGAGGAGCCACGGAAGCATCGCACATCCTCATTTTTAAATCGGAAAGGAGGGTACAGTGTGTCAGAAGTTGGGGGGGTGACTATGCTACAACGAAGTCAGTGGGATTATGTAATGGGTCATTATGCAAGAGTGGCATGAAAGGAGGGAGGCATGAATAGCAAGGAGCTAAAATATACCTTATCAATAAGCCAAAAGAGCATAAGTAGGTAAGAGGGTTTTGCAAAATACTTTTGCTGTCCAAACATGTTAAAATTGGAAACTACCCTTCCAAAGTTACTTTTCCAAAAAACAAAAAGGAGAAACATTTTACAGTGGTGGGGTTTACCCTGTCCCACAGAACTATGAGACCGGTAGTTCACCAGGAACTCAAATCTGGGGCAGCTGCAAAGTGGCCTCAAGTTCAGGAAGAGAAGCCCAAGGAACCCGCTGCGACGGCATCCTGAATGGATTCCTCGCGTATCGCTCCTGCTACGCACTGCACACACGCTTAAGAAGCAGAACACGCATTGTGGAAGAAGGTCCTTACTTTTGTATTCGAGGTGAAATCCTGCAGCAGAGACGCTGATGTCGGAGTAGAAATGCAGGTAGAGTTGGTTGGAGGTGCTGTTCAGCAACGCAGGGACTGTGGTTCCTGGCATGGAGGTTGGGGTGGGGGGGGACACAGGAGGCAGGGATGTTAGCAGCACACACACCTCTGTAATGTTGCAGTGGGGCCAGGCAGGTTCAAATCCCCTCCCGAGGCACCCTTTTGTCAGTCATCCTTCCATCTCTGTTAACTAAAGCAAGGGATGGGGAGCTGGCTGCGGGGAGTCCATGTGGGGTTACCCCGGCTTCCCACACACTCCTGCCAAAGAGAGAGACCTCAGAGGTTCAGCACTGAGCCCATTAAAATGCTAGCGGATTTGAAGATCCACTCCATGCGTCCACTGGCTAAACAGTCGCTCAACTGATCCTTTCCTAACGGGAGAACCGTGGCTCATGGGTTGCGGGGCCACCAGCCGCCACTGTGCGCCCCTCCTCCCTCCTGCTCACCCTTGGCGTTCAGGACAAACCCTGCCTGTGTGCGAGAGAGAATGCAGCCCATAATACGGTTGGTCAGGCTTCGTGAGTACTGGTCAAAAATGTCGACAGTGCTTGGTGAATGAAAGGGCAGAGATGCCTGCCTGTCATGCAGTTGGACGAACAGGCCTGCAAAAAGGGGCTGGGGGTGAGCAGGTGTGAGAAAGGCGCAGTGGGCGAGGGTCAGAGAGGACGTCTGAAGCTCCTCCTCTGGTTTGCTCTGCTCCGGCACCTGAGCGGCAATCCTGAACACGGTAGGGAAGAGCGAGTCCTAAAATGATTCAGCTGGGGAGGAGCAAGGATGGGGACAGGTGGTGACGACAGGAGGCTCCCAAGAGGCCCTGCTGTCCCCCACTACGGCAACTTATGCAAAGGGAGAGCTGGGGGCAACGTGTCAGTTCCCCAGACCCAGGCCAGGCCCCAGGAAAACTGTCTGTGTCAGTCGATGTGGAAAATGTCACCGCTTCTTCAGACTAAACTGAAGATTCCCAATCATGGTCTTTCCTCCAGGATGCAAAGGAAGAAATAGGATGGGATACTTGTGGGGAGGTGGCTGTGGCTGGGATAGAGACTGCGCAACCTCCATTCTACCTCCTGTTTCCCCTCATTTGGCTGGGGGACTGGGTCTTCTGTCTCCCTAGAGGGGAATTACAATGGCAGGGAAGGAGGAGAGGAGGTGAGGTTCGGCAAAACCCGCCATGGGTGTTTTTTCTTGTTCTTGGGGACACCAGCCTGGAATATTGAGCCCAGTGAGTGCCAGTGTGCGCCATGCTGGCCACATCTTCTTGCAACCCAAAAGGAATCTTTCCTTGACTGGTTCTATGCGTAGCGATAGCCCATGCAGGGCAGGCTTCAGAACTCACCTGAGAAGCTTCCCAGCATAGTGGCTGTGTTATCTCCTCCATCGAAGACTTCTAGTGAATCCCAGTTCTGTTCAGTGACAAAACTGATCACTTGGATCTGGGAACCGACACAAGAGAAGAGAAAATGAAAACAGTTGATTGATTGATTGTATAACTAGCCTGCAAGGAACCGAAGATTCTTCTCTATTTCTTTTTTCCTTCACAACAATTCTGCGAAAGTCTGAGACTGACCAAAAATCACCCAGGGATTCAACCTGGATCACCTCACTCAACGCTTTAACCACTATGCTGTGCTGGTTCCTACATGTGGCATTCTGTCAATATTTTAATGAGCAAGTCATTTGTAAGCAACAAGAACCAACACCCTTAAAGCACTCATCTCTGCTTACAGGAAAAACTTTTCATGTTGGTTAAGCTGCTGAGAAATCCATTATCTCTCCTGGGGAACCTGGAGAATTGCACTGAAGAATTCTGATGTGCATTGAAGACCATTACAAGGCTTTTCCACAGGCAAAGTTTAAAGTAGCACAGGGCCAACCGGTTCTCATTGCCACCCCAAAGAAACTGAAAGCATGCCCTGAAGTGTACCCAACATGCTTGCAGAAGCACATCGCAGGGGAAAATCAGCAGTCAAGGGCAAAATTTCATTCCAGGAAGCTTTCCTGCAATTGCTGTGGTTGCCTTCCAGAAAGCCCTGTTCAGAATCTGTGATACTCTAGGCTTAGCAGAAATACGCACCACTATCTCAGGACATACAGGAAGGAGAGGAACACATCCCATGAATTAATCCTCCCAAGATTGTGATATGGATGTGTTGTCAGGTTGACTTTCTCCAGAATATGGCAGGCTGAACTACTGATCCCGAAGGCTCTTGGTAGCCTCTGGATTCAGAAAAGTCAGCAGAGAAATGCAGCTGCTGGAAGCAAGAACAAGACAGAGTTCCTTCTCTCCTGTTCTGTTTGTGGGCTGCCCAGAAGTTGTTGGTTGGCCACTGTGGAAAAGAGGACTCTTTTGGGGGGCAGATGTCATCTAGACAGTATGGCAACATTACCAGACATAGATTAGCCTCTCCTGGGTTCTCAGAGAAAAAAAGGCCTCTGTTTGGAGAACATGAAGCATTCCCAAGGAAGATGGATGCCCTGAAGTCTGCCGAAGCCTTTATTCATGTTTATGCACGTGTGTGCACACACACACAGAAAAGTCAAGGTCGTACATCCCTGGGCAGGCTGTACAACAACCCTTTCCCTTGCCAGAATACGCGAGATGTGTGCAAGGAGTACAGGGCAGCACATGCTGATCCCACTCCCAATGACCCTCGCCAGCCTCGTCACCCCTCTTGTGCCAGCCTTGCTAGGCTCTCTTGAACGTAAGTAGTTCCTGCTTTGTTACAGATTCTTGTGGCAGGGGAAGGAAAGGAGCTGAAGCTCAGTTCAAGGGAGTTGGGGTGGGGGAGATGGGCCTGGCACACAAAGGATGTCGGCAGCACACCGGAACAGGATTCCAGGCACTATTCTTCCTTCGGGATTTCTCAGTGGCCTCTGATGGCTTCTCGTCAGCACTGGCCTTCTAGCTGTTTCCTTCACAAGCATTGAAATTTCCAGGAGACAAAGAGGAAGCCACCAGGGATGAAGGATCCATAGCTAAGATATATTAGAGTCTATAGGCAGGTGTCAAAAGCAGGCCTGGTTGGGCACCTGGCAAGAGCCCCCCCAACCAGCAGGGGTCCATTGATAAAAGACCCCTAGAGCTGCTGATTCTTTTCTCCATCACAGCCTCCTTGTTCTACTGCCTCTTGCTTAGGTCCAGATGACATTGGGGATGGGGGGGAGGAGGAGGAGCAAGGGATGTCATCACAGGAGGTTTCTGATCTCTGGTCTCTGTAGGGACAGGGCCAACTTCTCTCAAAACATAACATTCCCGGTTAGAAAGCTCAGACTTGGAAGTGGAACTGGATGGAGAAAGGGGTGGCTTGGAAGTTGGCAAGGACATGTGAGTGAGCAAGAATTGTCAGACAGCTCCTGAGACCCAAACTGCCTTAGGTTGGGGAGGAAACTGTAGACAAAGGAGATCCTGAGAAGGAGAGGTGTGAATTTAGTAACCCAGTGAACCAGCATCAAGCCAAACCAGCAGGCCAATTAAGCAACACCCAGCCTTTCTGTTGTCTAGCCCACGAGCAAAGTGAACCTCCTTGAGGATGGAGTCAAGCCTTTCGGGAAAGAAAAAGAGAAAAAGATCTGCAGTGTGGAAGTGACTCTTCACATAGGCAAGAGCTGCTCCAGAAAGCCACAGAGTACATGACTTTGACTGATGCTCCTTGAGAACAACTTCCTTAAGAAACACCCTGTATAACAGGAAAAGCAAAACAAAGCAAAGACCTGTCCAGATCAAATAAGGGACTGTCCCTTTAAGGTACTGTTTAGATCTTCTGGAAAGAGAAACAGAGAACATGTGTTCACAAAAGCCTCTGCTTATCAAGCAAGCAATGGGCAGCAGTGCAAAGAAAGAGAAGGTGGAACAAGTACTTATGGTGTCAGCCTTGTTGGTGACCATCATGGTGAGAAGGTAAACTCAGTGAGGGAAGGGGACAATGGAGTGGGGTCTTGTCCAAGAACCTTAAAAACCTGGGTGTTTCTATAAATGCAGAATCAAAATTATGCAAAGAACCTTGCACGTAATTTGGTTTATAAAGGGATTCATCTTTCAAAGACTTCTGAAATACAGAATTGAAATGCTGCATCAGTCTTTTTCATTGTATTAGAAAATCAGAGCAGCTGGTGGGGAAATGGTCATTCAATTTGCTTGAAGAAGCCTCCATCATGGTGGAAGGCTGAGCAACCCTTCGTCCTGTACTAGCTTTCTTCAAGGAGCAAAGTTTCAGGTGGTTGTTGTGGTTGTTCTTGGTGGGGGCCCTCAATCAGGCAGTCCCTCAAGCAGTTTCAAGTGACAAAATTCAAATAAAGCATCTCCAGCTGATCTCAACATCTGCAGAAAATGACCCTCACCCATTCTCCATCTTCTCTGGATGACAAATTCATATTATAGCTGTGCAAAGCATCTTCTCCTTTGCTGATCTCAGCAGAGGAGAAAGGTATATGTCAAAGGAGTGATCATAAAACATAATCTCTGGTGTTCGCACTTGTTTTCCTCCTTGACTTATCTAGAATAGCAACACAGAGGGAACTTGAAAGCCAAAACAAAAAACTTCCTGAATTCACCCTGCCAAAATGCTAATAACCCCCACGAAGCCTTAACCAATCCCTCTGGCATCTCCAAAATTATTCCCCAAGTCATTATTTCCTGTATCACAGACTCAAGGATTGGGCTTCACGCCCCACATCCATTCCTAGCCCCCCCGGCTCCCCCTTTTTGGAAAGGCATAAACAGCCTAATGTTCTAATTCTACATTGATGAGCAGGATTTCAGCAGGGATCAGTGTGTATTTACTGCCTGGGATATAAATTAATTCACCCAAGAAAGAGCTGCCTCTGGAATGAATAATTCATCTCAGAAGCACCAGTGAGCACACTGATTACATAAAATTCTCATTGGCCTGACACTGCCTCTGTTCTGCCACAAAGAATGCATTTGTTTCCACCACCGTGCCAATTTGCCACTCTTTAACCTTTATCTGTGGTACAAAACAGGAGTTAATGGATGGCTGAAGGTGCGGGCATTTCAGGACTCGGAGGCGAGTTTCGCTGGAGTGCTCTGGAGCCGGGTCTTCGCAGCTTCCTCACTAGTGGGGCACGGATGTCATCCACCACACCCCCGAGAATGAACTGCTTCTTCTGAGCGTGGCTGCAACCCTCACAGGAGCTGGGGAAATGAATTTTCCCAGCAATAGCATAGGACCTCTTGAGTCACCGTTCGAGAAGTCTGGAAGGCACCAGACTGAGGAAGGCGGCCCATGAATCCTCGTCAGGCGAGTTTGGATGTTTAAAACATCTTTTTCTTTTTGTTTACACACATTCTACCTCTGCTTAGCCAGGAAGCCACCAGGAATGCCAAAGCCAGTGCGATAGCTAGTACAGCGCGGTGGTGAGAGCACTGGAATGTGGACCTGGGAGATCTGGGTTCCAGTCCCCATTTGGCCAGGAAGCTCCCTGGGCCAGTCACAGACTCTCAGCCAAACCTACCTCACAGGGTTGTTGTGGTGAGGATAAATGGAGCAGCGTATGCTGAGCCTGGGGTTCCCCACAAGAGGAAAAAAGCTGGGAAATGATGTATTGTGAGGAGAAGAAGGAGGAGGAGCATGCCCACATTTCAGGATGCTTCTGTTTCCCTCTCAAGTGGACCACGCCTGGCCACCTCGGGCTGCTCGCTGTTCTGTTGGCAGCAGTATCCAGACTTCCTGTCTTTGAGGAACCCTGCTTATTATTTTATTTATTTATTTATTTATTTATTCAAGACCTTTTTAGACCATCCCTTACCATACTACTTGCTGAGCAAAACCTGCTTGCAGGACATCCGGGGGGCCTGTGCACAGTTTGCACGAGGCGTTCCACCTGCCAGTGGTGCCCAGGCAGGCTCACTCCATGGCAGCTGCATGGAGTGGGGGCATCCGTAGCACTAAGGCAGCTGCTCTTCAGGTCTGCCTCCTGGCACCACTGATCAGCTCATTCTGGAGGGGCCCTTAATAGCTTCTGGGAAACTTCAGGTTCTCTGGAAGAAAACCTGAAACCCACTTCGATGGAGTGAGGTGAAAGGAGATGGATTTTCTTTTCTGAATAAAGATACATTTCCTTAAATGTCTTCATTTTCCTCCCCCTCCCCTGGCACACACTTTTCTGTTTCTTTTTAAAGCTTCCTTGCACATGTTCCAAAACCCCATTAGCAGCTTTGCCAGGGAGACTCTTGGTTCAACATGGCAGTCCGAACAAAAGGAGCAAGAGAGACAGGTCGGGTCTCTCTGTGCTCTCCACACCACTGCTTAAATGAATGCATGAATTAGTGCCTTGAAATCACAAGCGCAAATGCTCGGCAACACCCCCTCAGCAGTTTAATGGACACATTCTGACATTCTGTTCAAACGGAGCTTGCTTTCTTTTTCTCTTTTGTTTGTCATGCCTGCAGGAATTATCAATAACAATGCAAACCATTGACAACATATCCAGGGCTAAATTAACCATTAGAATTAAATAAATAAATAAACAAACAAACAAACACATGAATAAAGGAAACCTGAAACAAATCTGTTAATTGGCTTTAGAACCCAAGAAAATTGCCTCATTTTTTGATGCTAATTATTTCCTCTCTGCCTTTTGCCTGTCTATTGAAGCAGAACAATTTATCCTCCTTTCTTACAGTGTTAAAAATGTAAGCAGACACAGTAAGCCTCAGTAACTTGGGCTGGACCAGGCAGTACCCCTAGACTGTAGCTACATCAGGAGTACTAGCTCCCTGCATTGATTTCACAGGGCTTAGGTGAGGTGTACCTAACTCAATTTGGATCCGTAATATATACCACTAAATATTTTTGGGTGGTAAAATTTCACACCAGCCTGGATGTTAATGATTCCTTGGTCTTTGGATTGGTTATTAGCCATGGGCAGAGCAATTCTATGGACTCTGAACTGCATCTGGAGCAGTGCATGGTTTCTCTGAATCACGGCTCTTCCATGAGAACAGCCGTGTCATCAGAGCTGGAAGTTGATGCTTGGGGTTCATTCGCTCCCTTGTAGCTGGCTTGGAACACACCCCAGCAGAAGTCGTGAGTGGCCTCAGAAAAGGGTCTGGGATGGCTCCAAGGGTGGGGACGTGGGGGGACCAGCACCGCCAAGGTGTGGGGCACCAGGGGCACCCCGGCTTCCTTTCCTCCTGCTCCGAAGTGCCACAGGCAGATGGCTGAAACACACTTCCCATTTGTCATCTCCTCTCACAGTCCTGGCATTTGGGCCGACTGGTGTGGAAGCAGATGCTCTTTCAGGCACCTAGTCCTCATGCTGTGCAGTCTCATTGCTTTGAACTGGCACAAGGAATGGACTGAAAACCAATGAGCCCCTCTAGCGCAAGGCAGAGTGCTCTTGGTTATGGGTCCTGGTTAGTATTGCAGCACATCGAGGTATGTCTAGTTTGGCAACTCAGACTCAGGGCTGAATTCTCAGTGCTCCAGAAAAGATGAGGCTGGAACAGCAGCACCTGTCCTGTCGCACGAGGTCCTAGTTTTGCTTGGCAAGAGTAGTTGCCTTAGCTAGCTTAGCAAAGGAGACTCTTTGACGGGTTTACCTGTATTCCGGCTCCTTCAGGGACGGTTATTTTCCACACACAGTTGAGACTGTTCAAATAGGGTTCAGGGAATCCAGGGGACAAAATGGTGCCTTTTCGCTCCGTTAAGTTTCCACCGCAGGGCACTGAAACAGACAGGCAAGGCTCTGACACACACACAGCTTCCAGGCTGATGGCGAGCAGACTGCTGCCCTCTGCGCACAGCCGGTGCATCTGACACCGCTCCCCAGCATTCCTGTCACGTCCACTCCCACCCCAGACACCTAAAAGAGCAACCAACTCTGTGCAGTCCTCAACTAGATCTTCACAAGTTTTGGGATTTGCTGTGCTGAAAGTCACGAGTGTCTGTTTTTGCTGCAAAAGCCCCTCTTCTGAAGGGCACAGACATATCTGCGGGGAATATGTTCTCCATCTTCAGCATACTCTTTGCATCCATTTGCAATCAGCGCTACTCCAAAATACAGCTGATCAAGGGATGCGCAAGGAGAATGCAGTGGAGGCTGGTGGCTCTGATGTCAGAAAGGGAAGTGCTCTCCTGCAGGTTGTTGTGTGAACTTTTAAGGAGCTACCCACAGTGCTGAATGCTTCTGCGGTGCGGGAGGACGGGTTCAGCCTCAAGGACCACTTGTTGACAGTTCAGGCTGAAGCCCAGGGTGGCTTCACCTCCCCACTGAGGCCAGAGGCAGCCCATCACCAGGGCAATGCATTCTAGCAGGACAGCCTCTGCCTTGCCCCACTGTCCAGCAGCTCAATTTGTCTGCTGGAGCAGTGTGGAAATAATTCCAGCCTCATCCAACTGTTGCCCCATGAAGTTGCCCTTCCAAGATCTTGGAGGATGCAATTGTGTATTCACATATTATTGGAAACGGCGCTGCAAAGCCAGCGAACACAGACCATCCTGCTGTACAACACACAGACACCAAATTGCCCATCCTCGCTGGGTGCTGTTCAGCTGGATGCACGTCCTCCGTGGATGTTCAGAATTAATGATCTGCATTTGCGTTTGGACGGGGGAGAGCAAACCTAGTTGCCCAAGTGACAGGGACGGAGTCCTTCTTCTCCATCTCCTTGGAAAACATTTATGCTCTTTTGTGAAGGTGTAAACAAATCACCCTCAAAAAGACCCTATTCCCAGAGATGTTTGCATTCTGACAAAGCAATAAGTAAGTTAAAAACCTGTGACAAAGTCTCAAATATTCTTCACCAAGAAGAGCTGGATTCTGCATCTGGTGAATCTCATGAAAATTAAGAAAAACTATGTACATTTTCTAGCTTTGCCTAATTATTCTGAAACATTCCCCTCTCCACACACACACTTGCTGGGCATGAACTTGTATACATGAGGGATGTAAGAGAATTTGTCATTGGACTCCTATGAGGTTGAATTTCTAAGAATTCAGCCCAAGAACTTCAGAGCACACTGGCCCTTCCAGAGCTGTCTGGATTCTGCAGATTTGCAAATTTGTTGTCATTGTTGTAACTTTTTGTAATTTTACACAAATTTAGCCATAGAAAATATGGAAAATAGAAAAATACCAAGATTGCGTATTTCTCTGTAAACTAAAATGGGTAGGCATTACATATGTTGTGGAGGAGGTTTGCACAATTTTGGAGTGTAAATTTGTGCAAATGCTATGAATGCATTTGTGCAAAATCTGATTCTATTGATAAAGGGATGATTGAAGAAAAGGTGTCTGACAATCCATGAAACATAGACAGAATGACTCTTATAACATACACACATTCTGAGTATACTCTGCCCCCACAACACACAAATACATAAGCACTATTTTCAGGAAGCTGAATTCTGCACCCAGGTGCTCCACTACCACTGCTGAACCTCCTGTGCGTATATGTCTGCGATCATACATTTTAGTGTCACCTGTTAAGATTTGTTTCTATATTGATATTATGAACTATGTTTTCTCAGTCAATACAGGAGGTTTCCTGCACTTTAGACCCCATCCCCAGCTCATGTTGAAATCTGTTCATTGCAGTCCATGTCTGGATTGAAAAAGAAGGGGATACGGAATGTGTTTGCAAAGGCCTAAAATCCTAGTTCATGCCTCTTTAATATGCACTCATCATTCCTTGCTGGGATCTTTACAGGTTATTACGTGACAGTGTTACTCTTTTTCAGAGCCTTTTCCTATTTTATTTTAGAGCAGGGAAAATGGAGTTCATGAAAGTGAAAGGAAACATATTTTCCTCCTTGCCCAGTTATGATCTTCTGCTGCACCACAGTGCCACCTAGAGGTTATGTAGCAGAAGTGCAATGAAGGAAAACCTCTTTGTGTAGAGCCTGGAAGTCAATTCTGCAGCAAAATGGAGAACAGCTACAGATGGCTAATGGCCCTGTGTAGGAAAGCTTCTAGCTTCTCAGAACCCCAAAGCTGGAGAAGATGACGGAGGTGTGGCCTTATGTTCAGCCAGCCACAGCCCTGCCCTGGCGGGTACATACCAACGCAAGCAGGCACGGAGGAGTTCCACTGGGCGAGTGCTCCAGGCATTGTCAGGCACTCGATACTGCGGGATCCCTGGAGGGCATAACCAGCACTGCACTCGAAGAGAATCACAGCGCCTACGGAGAAATCACTTCCTATCCGCCTGCCATACCGGGGTTCCGGCACAGAGCTGCACTGCGTGGCACTCGTTCGTGGAACCGCTTCAAAAGAGGTAGAGAAAAGTGTTATTCAGGGACTCGGATGAGAAACACCTCAATGCAGGCTCCTTTTATGGCGGAGTGTTAGCTGCCATACTCTGGCATGGGCCTCTGCAGTGTGCATGAGATCAAATGCAGGACACAGGCTCAAGAGATGCAGGAAAATGAGAAAGGATCCGGTGTGGGGGAACCAAAATGATCCAGGGTTTGGAAACACTGCCCTATGAGGAGAGAATGAGAGAACTGGGCATGTTCCACCTTCAGGAGAGAAGACTGAGGAGAGACATGATACCCCTCTATAAGGACCTCAAAGGCTGTCCCAAAGAGGAAGGTCAAGATCTCTTCTTGCTAATGCCAGAGTGTAGGACAAGGAATAATCAATTCAAGCTGCAGCAACCCAGGATCAGGTTAGATATTAGGAAAAGCTTCCTCACTGCTAGAGCAATAAGAGAGCAGAACCATCTGCCTGGAGAGGTGGTGGGCTCTCCCATGCTGGAGACATTCAAAAAGGAACTGGACAGCCCTCTGAGTGGGATGGTGTAATGTGGTGTCCTGCAACAGCAGGGGCTGGACCTGATGGCCTTCCTGGCCCCTTTCAACTCTCCTCTTCTAGGATTCTACGATTCTGTCAAGAGGGGAGTAATGGTCCCCAGGCAAAGGCAAACAGGTCTTTGCTGCGTGGAGGCTTTTGCAGAGATTGCTGAATGCCCAGTGCGACTCGCGCACATGGGAGTCGGCCGAGGAGGAGGAGCACGAAGTGACTGTTCTTCCAGAGAAAGCCAGAAAGGCTGCCTTGTGGGGGGGGGGGGG
>NW_025335440.1:2203517-2204091 GCF_004798865.1 Varanus komodoensis
TGTGTGGGGGGGCAGGCGGCAGATCCCAAGGGCCTCATGACTCCGCTGTGCCACCAGCTGGCCACCCACAGTTGGGTGCAGCCTCGCTATTGGGCCAGCCCGAGCTTCCCGGCAGCTCTGCGAGCGAGGCATGGCCACAGCCGCTCTTCTTTCCCTCTGCAGGGCCAGTGCAGGCGGATGCGGACTCGCCCTCGCGGTGGCCTTTGCTTTGGGCGGAGGGTGGTCAGGCGGTGGGAGGGGGCCTCCTGGAGGCTGCTCTTCCCTGGAAGGTAATCAGGGACAATTGTGACTCCTGGGGTGGCGGGGGGGTGCAATTAATCCTCCAGAGGGAAGGAGGCAATCTCTGCTTGACTTCATCAAAGCCTTTGATTCAGTTAAATCATTAACAATTGCTATGAAAATTCCCCCATAATTAGGCAGGGAGCCAACTGAATGGTTCTCTGATTAGGGCAAAAAAGCGTCAGGAGGAATCGGGGCTAAATTTTCCTGTGGCGGCTGCAGCTTGCAATGGAGATGAGCTACCCAGCATTTCCAGCGGCGATCCAAAATTATGAAGCCCTTGCAGTGAAGGAAC
>NW_025335440.1:2204191-2233913 GCF_004798865.1 Varanus komodoensis
CCAGGGGGAAACTATTCTTCAGAGCAAAACTGTCAGAAGAATAAAAAAAAAAAGCAATGCTTTGACTGAAAGCTGGAAAGGCACTCTGCACATGGCCAGAGGAAGCCTACTCAACACCCTCCCCACATGAGATATGAAATGCTGGAGACAGGGCAGCTCCTCAGGAAGAGCTGGGCAGTTGCGGCTGAAGCATCCCAAGCCCGCTGCTCTCCTGCTGGGCTGCTGCACCCAGAGGGCCTCCCTGGCTCCAGGGACGGGTCCCTCCGAGCAAGGCGCCGAGGGCAGGAGCGAAGCCCACAAGGGCGGGCGCTTGGGCGTGCTGCCAGCAGGGGGGACAAGGGGGAGAATAAGGGTGGAGGCCACAGGGTGGGCGAGGCAGCTGCCCCTGCCTGGATGAGCAGATGCGCCCTGGCCGGGAGGGAAGCCACGCACCCTGCCTCCCCCCAGCTCAGCCCAGAGTGCCTCGCTCGGGGACTTGGCAGCTCCTGCTCAGTGGGACGGCGGGTGATGCACGGAGGCATCCTCATCAGTGAGCACACGTCTCGCTCCTGTGGCCTGCAGCCAGGGTCAGTGAGGCATGGCCCCCAGTGCTGGGGAGACGGTTGGCGGTGGTGCAAGACAGCGCCTTGCAGGCTCTGGGCTTGTAAAGCAGGGAGGATGGGTGCACGCAAAGACCCTCTGGATATCTTTTGCCTGAAAAGCCAATGGATATTTCAAATGACAATAAAAAGCAGGGCCTGAAACAGAGGCTGCAGCTAGTCATGCCCTCTTCCAGAATTCTCCTTCCACCCCACCCTCATTCTGGGGCCACTGAGCATGCCCAATCCTCATCAGTCTGGCTGGGGTGGGTGGGTGGTCTTTTACATCCCCCTTCTTTTCATGGAAGGGACTTATAATGCCCTGCTCAGTGCAGACTCCACAGTAAAGCATCCCTGACAGAGGGCTATCCGGCTGCATCCTGAACGTTTCTCATGTGGGACAGCCCAGGACCTCCCTAGGGAATTGGTTCCATCGCTGTGCTTCTCGAACAGTCAGGCAGTTCCTCTTGATGTCTACCAGGAATCTGGCTTCCTGCAACTGGAGCCCATTATTCTGCGCCCTGCCCTTTGGGATGCACAGCGTTGGGTATGTCTGCAGACCTTGCAGTTCCCAGGAGCCTGCTGTAGCCCCCCCCCCCCGCACTCCTCCACAGCGGCCCTGGTGGCACGCACCAGCTGAGAGCGAGCCACGAACACCGGATGCATCAACTTGCCGTTGGTGGTGTGGAGCGCCGGGAGAAATAGGCAGAAATGCACCAGCGTTCTAGTGCTGAGCCCAGTGACACAGTGGTCAATTTTGATGTGTACGAGTCCGGCGTGGCAGAACACACGTCAGGCCCCGCAAGGAGATCCCTAAATCCAGGGCTCACCAAAGCAGTTCTAACAGTTCAAAAGGAGGCCCTTTGTAAAGTGAATGTGACCTGATCGATCCCGTTGGGAAAATCTCTTCCCCGCTCCAGTCACCACGAGAACTGCAGCGAAGGTCAGAGGGAGCAGGAATTCTGATGGAGGGATTCGGCTGGGGAGAGACGACTTCAGCTTCCCTGCCAAAAGCAGTGCCTGAGCCCTGATGCCATTGCACCGACGGAGGAGTCCAGACAAGCCCCAGGCTTCCGTGCAAACGTGTTGCAAAGCTGAGTTTCAGTCAGGCTCTTTTTCAGTCCGCGAGATCTGTGCCACCCCCTTTGACCTACTTCCAGAGTGGTCCTGCCCTGTTGCCCCCCACAGCAGCCCCACGCCGCCTCCCACTGGCTTGCCAACATTCATCCGTGCTCTCCCAGGCCCTCTGCCTACCTTGGTAGACAAAGTGGAAGCCTTTGGCAGTGGCTTGGCCTTTGGCACTGAACTTGATCAGTATTTGGTTGCTGGTGGCCAGAGGCAAGGATTCGCCTAAAGGAGGAGAGGAACAAAAGCAGCTGGGCAGCAAGATGCGAGAACAAGGAAACATCACTGATTTCTTCCGCTGTTTATTAAGCATTCAGGCTGCCAATTGTCAAAATTCTCTGGTGGCACACATGTAGATTCCAAATATGAGATACAAACACTAGAACAGGGGTGAGAACAGTGTATACATAAGCCCAGGAAAACCCAGGAGCAACGTTCCAATGAAGGTCCTGCCTGGAGCTGAAGTAAAACCAAGGCAGCAGACCAAGACAGTGAGAAGATCTAAAGCCGTTCTTAAATCTTAGGTTCTTTCAAGGCTTTCCTTGGCTCTGAAAGGGGCCAGGCGAGGCTTTCTGGGGAGCACACTGCATAGATGGAAATCGCAGCTGCCAGGGTGAGGTCCTTCTCTGAGGAGATGTCCTCCAGAAGGGCATGACACGGAAGCCGGTCACCCAGGCTCCTTTTAGAAAAGCACTTGAGAAACTATTCCTTTCCTGGGAGCATCTCCAAGTAAAGCATGGAAGAGAAGAACTTTTCCTTACCTGTGTGAGAGCCGGAGAGGGAGCCGAGGAGACGGGAATGCTGGTTGGGGCCATCGTGCACCTCGATGATGTCGTGGAGAGCCGTCTGGAAGAAGGCAAACTGACCGAACACGACTGTCAAAGAAGCACACCAAGGGGGAAATGGCATCATCAGAGGAAGGTTAACGGCCACATGTTTATCATGACCCCTTCTGGAAGCGGCTCCAGTTCGGTTTTCTTCGCAGAAATGGAGAGAACGTGGGGCCACTGAGAAACTTGAAGGAGGTTTCAGCACAGCTGGATATATCCTCAGTGAAGCAGGACTTTGAAGTTCAAAGGCAACCCCCCCCCCACACACACAAAAGGACAGCCTAAGGAGGAACGTACTCAGTAGTCTCAAGGAACACAGAAAGCTAAACATCCTTGCAGGCTAGGGTATCAGAGGAAGGAGATGTCTGGGAGTCTTGAACAAGCAACGGGCAGCCTTATACTGCAACCTTTTTTGCAGGTCTCATTTGTCAGCAACGCTATTTAATATCTTACCCACAACGCTAAGCCAGCTGTTGTCTTGTCTCTCTCTCTGTCTGTAGCGCACATTTGCAGATAATGCACACTAGCGAAGGCAAGGCAAATCTGAGGAACTGTGAACATTTCCTGAGAATTGTGTTCCTGCTCGTGTTTGTTTATTTGTTTGTTTGTTTAGAATGTTTGTATGCTGCCCCACTGCTTATAGCCTCGGGACGGCTCACATAAACAAATAAACATAATACAAATACAATTAAAAACCTCAGAAACACCCTGGCTGAACAATCAAAACCTATAGATATTAAGTGTTCTTAAAATATGTTTTAAATAAAAAGGTCTTAGCCTGGCGCCGAAAAACAAATAGCGGTGGCGCCAGGCAGACCTCTCTGGGGAGCGCATTCCATAGGTGGGGCGCCACGGCAGAGAAGGCCCTCCTCCGGGTATTTTGCCTCCTGATGTCTTTCATGGAGGGCTCCCGGAGGAGGGCCTCTGCTGCCGATCTCAAGGGGCGGGAGGGCAAATATGGAAGCAGGCGTTCCTTTAGGTATCATGTTTGTGTCCACTGTTGCAAATGGGGCCACTTTGTGAACAGGAGCAACTCTTTGGTGCCCCTCATGCCTGCCCTGCACCTGTACTTGCCCTTCCAGTGACTTCAGAGATGGCTGGTACTGACCAGCTTCCTAGGGAAGGGAAGGATGAATGCAAGAGTTGTGGGAAAAGTCCTCTGAGTGCCACGGAGGGTGGTATTAAAAGCAATGGGGTAGGTTGTGGGCCAGCACTGGCTCCCCACGAGGCACCAACTGATTGGCAGCCGCTCAGCGGCAAAACCAGCTGGTACCCAGTAAACCATAGCTGGCCTTGGGACACATCACACGTCAGCAAAGCTTAGCTTCAGTGCAGCAATATAGTTAACTTCGACATGTGTTTGTGTGTGTGTTGGGGATGGGGAAGGAACAATTGCAAAAGCACTGAGATAGCTTTCTTTTACATTTCTCTTGTTGATTCTGAACATACATGTACCATTTTTGACAACTTGGGTGAAGTCTTTTTTTCCCCAAAAGAGAACTTCAGATAGCTAATTACTTATTTTTGAAACTCAACATTAAGGAAACTAAGATCATGGTATCTGGTCCTATCACTTCCTGGCAAAGAGATGGGGAAGAAATGGAGGTTGTGACAGATTTTATTTTCCTGGGCTCCAAGATCACCGCAGATGGGGACTGCAGCCAAGAAATTAAAATATGCTTGCAAACTGGGTAAATTAAAAAATAATTATTAAAATAAAATAATTTTAAAATATTTTTAAAATAAAAAATAAAACCAAGAGTAGGGTAGGGTAGAGTAGAGTAGAGTAGAGTAGAGTAGAGTAGAGTAGAGTAGACAACCTAGATGGAGCAAATTTCTCACTCTGCAACGAGCAACAGGAATCTTATCAATTTGAAGTCCTTGCCATGGTACAGCACCAACTTTATTATAAGGTTAGGTGCAGTCTGGAGAAAGATAACTTTTCTCCCTGCAGCTCTTTCCATTGAACAAACTTTTGATCATTCAAGAGGCAAAATTGGGAAGAACTCCCTAAGGCAAACACATAATTCATCCACTGTCACATAACGTGGTAATGGCTGCCAACTTAAAATGCCTTTAAAAAGAGATTAGGAAAATGGATGGAGTTTGATATGCCTTGTGGCTACCAGAATGTCAGGACAACCCGTGGCAGACGACTGCACAGCACTTTGGAGGAAGAGACCTGCTGTGTGTCCCATCCTGCTTTCTGGACACAAGTCATTGAACGAGGTGGACCTTGGATGACATGCACCAGGGCTTTTCTTACATCCTCATTTGTGAGTCTTGTCCCATGCGAAGGGGGGCAGAATTCGTGGCAAAATGCCCTCTGGCCCAGAGGCCACTGATAGGAGAAGGCCCAGAAGTGCAGACATTCCAGGCAGGAATGGAGGAATGGTGGGTGCTAAGCACTGAGCCTCAAGTCGAAATTCTGGGATCAGAGGCCCCACAGAAAAGGAAACTGGGCTGCATGGGAGCAGAGCTCATCTGAACATCAGGGCTTTTCAAAATGATGGCTTTAATTGTAAATATCTGGGAGACAAGCATATTCCCCCCCACCACTAGAAGTGAGAGGAAAAGAAATAACAGGGAGATCATTAGAACATTAAAAAGACAGTGGCTGAAGTTTTTGGGTTATTTGGGAGAGGGTGCGCATGTGTGTACTCAAAACATAGCAGCAGCTTTCAGCTTTGAAACCGCAAGGCTCAAATTCCTGTCATTGTCGTCACTTGTTTTTCACTTGCAAGATTGGTTATTTTCAACTCACAAATGCCCATTTGCAGATTCACAGGCACCTTGGCCTCTCACTAGGAAATTTCAATAGCAAAGCGCGTGGCAAGGCTTGTGAACTTGGCGAAATCAGCTATTGTGCTGAAATGCTGCAGGGAACCCACTTCTGATCTCCTCCCGATGCCAACAAAGCCAGTGTGGTGCAGTGGTGAAGAGCAAGGGACTGGGACTCAGGCGATCCGGGTTCGAGTCCCCGCTCGGCCATGGAGCCAAGCGGGTAACTCTGGGCCAGGCACAGACTCTCAGCCCAACCCACCTCACAGGGTTGTTGTTGTTGTGGGGATAAGATGGAGGAGGAGAATGAGGTAAGCTGCCTTGAGCCCTTTGTAGGAAAAAGGCAGGAGATAAATCGGGGAAAAACACAAAAACGAACAAAACAAAACACAAAGGAGGTCTCCAGAGGAGACTCCCAGTGGCCTGTGGCGCTTAGGACTTGCTCTGCAGATTGGACAGTCAGGAAGGAGCTACATCTGCTAAGCACTGGAGAGGACAAGGTCTCCTCTTCTCACACGAGTGGGATACACAAAGTTAGGCTCTGGAATCCCACCAGTACCACGTCCCCCCTGGCCATGGGGCTGCAAAATACAGGGGGAGCTTGGAGGCTCAGCAAAATAAGACAAGCTGTTTTCAACATATACTTAATATGCATAATGTATGCAAACCACAGCAATGGTTTTATTTTGAGAACCGAATTCAGGTTATCTTGACACACCTTTCAATTTTTGTCACTGCTCTCAAAACGCTGCTTTAGAGGAAACTGTCGGAGGGAATCTTTGGTGTTCTATTAATTTGCCTAGACAACAGGGTACTCTTAGATAAAGAGAAGCAGCAGCTTCTGGGGTACTATTAGAAGACAACACAATACCAAATAAACAAGCTGTTCTTTATCCTAATTTGACCATCCTGCAAGGCACCTTCTGGGTTTCCTGCTTCAAGCAACAGAGTATCATGGGCTGCCTCTGCTGAGTTAAACTGTAACTTTTAAGATCACCTAAAAATTGGAACTTGTGAACACCCAGAAAATACCATAGTCTTTGGGCACAACGATGAAATACAGGCACACTTGTCCACTGGTGTAGTTCCGGGGATAGTTTGGTGAAAGGACAACCCCGTCTGACCCGATGTATTGGCCTCCGCATGGTGCTGAAACAGATTAAGAAGAAGTGCCGTCAGGTTGCATGCCAATCCCCAGCGCTCTTCCCCATTTCCCTTCAGACAAGCCTCACAGCATCTCTTAATTCAGTGCGCAGCACGCAGTCGGCACACTGCAGTCTCTCATTAAGGAGACACAGACTTCTCCCTTAGCAGAACCGGCGCCTGATACATATTTCATCAGGAATACTGTGCCATCAACTGGAAGGGGTAACTCCTTAATATGCATTTTTCTACAGCCTCACTTTGCTCTCAAAAGGCAGGATTGTATAAGAAATGTGGGAACTGTGGGGTTTCTTGACCTGTGGGGCTTGGCACATGAGCATGTCCGTCTGAGTATGCTGTATCTGTGCACAACAGGGAAACCCACATCTGCCCGTTTTGGTTTCTCTTCATTTTTCTCAGGTTCAGTTTGTCACAATCTTTGAGCTAATTCTTTTCTTTTTTCAGATTCACGTGAAAATTTGCACATATGTTTGAGTGTACTTTCCTAATAGATGTATTTTGTTTGCTATTTTGAATAGTAGACACATTCTGGAAAGGAAATTAATGTGTAGCATTATTAATTATTATTTTTCACTAATACACACACTGTGTGTGCCCTTCCCATAACATAACTCAGGTTTTGATTAGAAGACTCTTTTGCAAAACTTCCCTGTTAGGGAAGCAGTTAGGGTTTTTTTTTAAGGATAACTGAATTTTGGTTTGGGTGCTGACTCAAAAAAAAAAAAAAAAAAAAGAAGAAGAAGAAGTGCAAAACTGGAAATTCTTTTCTGTTTGAACTCAATCGTGATTTCATTCCGGTACGCAGCACTGAACGACACTGACGCTCCTCCTTGGGGCAGTGGCCTTCTCCCCACCATACCTGTACACACCGGCCGTGGTTTATTCCACACAGGTTTCCCATCTCCTCCCATGATGCATGTCAAGGTAGACACCCCTTCAATCATGTAGCCACTGTCGCAGTGATATGTGATGGTGGATCCCAGTTTCAATTCGTTTCCAGCCCGAGTACCATTCTTAATCAAGCCAGGATCAAAGCAGGATTCCCTTGGGTTTTCTGCAACGAGATAATACTCAAAACGTTAATTAGATATGACCAGTTGTCACCTCTCCTTTGTATCCAGGCACTAAAGAAGTGTCTTAGACCGAGAAGATGTAGCTTCACGGGCCGATCACAGGCTTGGACGGAAGAAGGCATATAGGAGAAGCGAGATCCATGTTCAGGTACCTGATAAATGGCCCAAACTGGACACCGAGGCTGGGTTCACAGGACATGACAAGCCCTGGTACCTTTTCAGCTGCAGGGTCTTGCTGTGCCATCTGAACCGAGTGTGTCTCCCAGGGGATGGCTTACAAGCCACCCCAGCTAGCCCTGGCTTGTAGTGTCACCTGAGCCTGGACGACACTCCCAAGCCGCAGCCGACCCCAGAGGCTCCGGAATCCCTTCTCAAGAGGGATGGCAAGTGGTCGCCAAGTAGCCCTGGCCAACAGTGGCCAGCAAGGGGCGTCTGCTGGCAGCTTGCTCCCACGTGCCTTTGATCCTGGGACGGGGATGCTCCGAAGTGATCCCAGGCCTCCCAGCGTCAGCAGGGGTGCGTGAGGAAGCAACTGCCCCCACCCCCACCGCTGCTCGCTCAGTCTCCACTTGGGGCCTGGAGAGGCAGTGCCTGGCCAGCAGGGGAGTCCCTTGGCGTTGCCTCTTCTCCGGGAGAGCAAGGCAAGAGCTCCTCCCTGGGCACCTCCTCCCACTATGGCCTGTGGCCCCATTGCACCACCGGGATAATCAGAAGCCTCCAGTGAAGAGAAACAGGGAGACAATTCCGTTTGTCACTGCCCCTGTGAGGAGGCAGGGGGCTCAGCCCTTTCCGGGGGCCTTCCACAGAGCAGGGCCGAAGATGACAGGGCAAGGCTGGGAATCTGTGTGGGGAGAGCAACTCGCGAGAAGACCGCAGCCGGGAGACACGGGCGAGCGCACAGTTGTGCGGGATTGCCGACGGAGCAGGAACAGCTGGGCTGGGTGGAGTGGTGCAGGGGAGGGGGGCAGAGGAGGAGGGGGGTGAGCAAAGGGACGGAAGGGAGGCGAGACAGCGGAGACACACGTGTGGAGAGCGGGCAAGGCGGTCGCTGGCCAGCGAGCCAGCACCAACGGAGAGCGGAGACTGGGGAGCATTCTGGATTCTGGCGGGGCAATGCCCTTCGTTGCCATAGAGGCAGGAGGGGAGGGAGCCAGAGCAGGCCGGGCCAAGGCGCTGCGGGAAGCGAGCCGGTGACAGTGTAAGAGGCAAGAAAGACCCGGTGAGCGCACTGTCCTTCTGGTGTTGCTCTTCATGGAAAATCAAGGAAGAGGCAGCTTTCGCCGGCACCCCTCTCCTGACACAGTCACAGCCCCATACAAGCAGGAGGAGTTTCCATCTTGTGCCACAGTCCTCAAAATCACCCCCTTCGCTCTGATTAGCAGGAAGCCAGGCAACCCAGCACCCTTCCTTTCCCTGGGGGGCTGTGGCCAGGAGGGTGGGGAAGGGGGGGAGTCATCTCCCCGCTCTGCTGAGCAGGGGAGCAGGCTTTCCCCACCGTCCAGCTCCTCCACCCTGTGCGCCTGCCCGTTGTGGGAGGGCAGCGTTGCTTGTGAGCAAGCTCTCCCCCAGCATCGGCAGGGGTGGGGGATGACTGCCTGACTTGGGTGACCAACCAAGAGTCTTCATGCCAACCGCCAGTCACAGGATCTGATGTTGCGTTGCGGGTATTCTGCTTAAATCCCACCTTTCCCTTCAAAGGATCAAGACAAAGTGATCCTTCTCTCTATTTCATCCTCACAACAACAACTCTGTCAGGTAGGCTGGAGTGAGTGTGTGTAACTGGCCCAAAGTCACTCAGGTGGCTCCCTGGCTGAGTACAGGGACTAGAACCCAGAATGCCTGAGTCCTATGCTCCTAACCACTACACCACACTGTCTCTGTCCTCTTCGGTGGAAAAAAAGTTTGAGCCTTGAGCTCACACAGCTCCATGTCATGCACCTGGCTCACCCCCAGCCTCAGGCCGTCAGGTTCTGGGTTCAGAACCTCAGTCCCTGACAGAAACATGGGGAATCTGGTTGAAATGCACTTTATAGCAATGGCAAGGCTGAAAATGACTTTGCAGCAGCGACTATGAAGAATTTGAGCCTTTGTGAGGAATCACTCTGCTGAAAAATACCAAGGATACAAGGGAGAAGTGCTCTGCTTCCTTGTTCGGGTTCATTCCTATCTGTCCTGATTTTAACTACACTGCTTGCGTGTTTATGAAAAAGAGAATTCAGAGCTGCAGGAGAGGAAGAGATGGATTGGATGGACTCAGTGTGGGGATCCAGGAGCACTGGGGCTGGAGTCGAGTTAGAGGACAGTTCGTGGCTGATGGCTCCACCTTGAAGGAGAAAGGACCGCCCATGGTCTCCAGAAGGGCAAGTGGGCACCAGAACCCCCTGTGGACCATGGCAATGTGCTTGGCTTTGACTGACCAGAAGCAGGTGGCAGTTCCGATGAGGTGCCACAGAGGCCTGTCTGGGACCAACAGGGAGATCCGGGTTCAGTACGTGATGGGAAAAACGGTCATTTAGTTCTCAAGAGCAGCTGCTGGGGACAGACAGAGGGCTGTTACGGAGATCTGGGCTGACGGTTTCTGAATTTAGGCTGAACCCCACGGAGATCACGTTGGAGCTCACACAGCTAAGACTGCGCAATGGACAGGTTTTCTCTCAAAATATGCATCTGGGTTTGGAGGCGAGAATGCTGCAGAATCTTGAGGAGGTGCATAACCTGGTACACAGCTCAGCACCAGTCCTCAACTTAGTGCAAGCGGATTGGTAAGGCTGTATTGGAAGACACAAAAAGCAAATCCCTCAAGTATCTTTCCTCCTGATCTATGGTTTCTCCTCATAAGTCATCTCATAGACAGACCGACAACTCAGCCAAGATAAGGGAAAGAGAACTACAGGTAGTCATATAAAATGAAAATATTTTTGCACTTCTCTCCATGGCTCACCAATTCTTTAAACAAAATTAAGCAGGATATGATCCTATACATATGTATAGAATCCTACACAATGTGACATTCCCATCAAGCTTTTATCTGGCAAAACTTTCTTTTCTTTTCTTTTCTTTTCTTTTCTTTTCTTTTCTTTTCTTTTCTTTTCTTCCACCTCCTTTCTCATCTTTTTAAATGTGCACATGAAATGTAATGAGGGCCCTTGATTAAACCAGAGCTTTTGTAATTTGAAAATTGTTCATTAAAAGCAATCAAGCTTTTTATGGCATTTTATTTTAATTGTGAAAGGTGCAGCTCCAGGAAAAACAATCAGAAAATGTATCTAGGATTTTGATTTTATCGATTCTTTCTTTAAAATAAAATCTTCTCCAAAGATTCAGAGCCTAAGAGGTCCTCGTTATCTGTGAAAAGTAGAGCTTAATCCATTGGTCACTTTGTGTGTGGTGCGCTGCAGCTGAAGAGGGCAGACAGGTCTGGAATTTTTTCAGCTGGAACTGAGCTTCCAGATGCTACAAATCGAAAATGCTTCTGCTAAATGGGAAACATTTATTTTAGATTGGGGTTTCCTCAAGCATTTTGAACTTCTAAGTGTTTTGAACTTCGGTCTCTGAGCTAGTACCAGCAATCTATTCTGAGGTGGATGTGCCAAGATGGTTTCACCGAGTCATAATCGACCTGTTTCTGCATACAAGGAAATCTAATCACATTAGAAAAGAATACAATATTTTCTAGATGAGTCTCCAGAACCTACTGCTTTAATTCAGACTGCTTACAGAATCAAGATCAGATCTCTACACAAGTGTTCCTTTCCTTTCCTTTCCTTTCCTTTCCTTTCCTTTCCTTTCCTTTCCTTCCCTTCCCTTCCCTTCCCTTCCCTTCCCTTCCCTTCCCTTCCCTTCCCTTCCCTTCCCTTCCCTTCCCTTCCCTTCTTGCCTGTGCCAGCTTTCTCCTATATAACCTCTAGCTAGCACCAAGGTATAGTGAAGCAATGCAATAACTCTGTGCAGATCTTTGAGTTGCTTTTGATGCAAAACACAAACAAGAACCCTTTCCTTACCTCTAACCACAAAAGTGCTTGGAAAACAAAGCAATAATTCTACAGGATGCCACACCACCCAAAGTACCATAAACAATCATGAATGGCCAGCAGCAAATGCACAAAAACAGCCTTATCTGGAATGCTCCAAGGGCAGAATGATAGCCACTGCAGAACAGGGGCAGCTCCCAATATTGAATATAATAAACAATAATAATACGAGTTGACCTGGCCCGAAAAATAAAATAAATAAATAATATTAACAATTAAAATAACGTTTGAATAAAAAGGTCTTCGCCTGGCACCGAAAAACAAATAACGACGGCGCCAGGCGGACCTCTCTAGGGAGCGCATTCCATAGACTGGGCACCACCGCAGAGAAAGCCCTCCTCCGGGTACTCACCCTCCTAATGTCCTTCACGGAGGGTTCCCAGAGGAGGGCCTCTCCTGCTGATCTCAAGGGGTGGGCGGCCATATAGGGACGTAGGTGCTCCTTCAGGTAACCATGGAAGGCAAAGCAGTTTCGTGCCAAGTCAGACAATTGATCTGCCTAGCCAGTGTCTGTGCCAGCCTTCACCAACCTTCTCTAGCCTGGTGCCCCCCGAAAGTTTCAGCCTTCGCTCCACGAGAATTTGAGAGCTAGGAGTAGTACCAAGATGGGCCATTTTTGTTCCCAAACCAAACCACCTCAGGCAAGGCAAGGCAAAGGCTGCCAATGAAAGGGCTTTGTCTGGCTGAATGTTTCCCCAGGAGGTCTCCGCTGGAATGGCTTTCAGCTTTCAGCTTTCAGATCTCATTTTAGGCTTAAACATTCCTGCAGCAAGGCATAACTGCACATAACAGCCTTGACCTCTTGACTTTGGATTAGCTTGACAGTAGTTTGGCCTGTCAAATCAGCAGCATAACAACAGACAAACCAACCAACCAACCAACGATCCCCTTACTTTCAATGGATTTTAACTGACTTTAATTTTGTTTTGCTGGAGTTTTTCTGCTCAAACTTATGGCTTTCAGAAGAGGCTAAGATGACCTACACTTAACTTCCTTTTGTTCCTTTGTTTGGGGTCCAAATGTATCCCACAGCAAATTTGAGGGAGTTTTGTTCTCCAGGCATATTTTGGTTTATCGGTGGTGGGGCGGGGGGAGACCCAAAAAAGGTAGTAGGCTGAAATTTGGCAAGATTTATCAACCTGCTTTTGACAATGTCCTATAGGGATGAGATTGTAGGTCTAATTAAGTATTAGTTACACAACAAAATGTATGCCTGGGGTTGTCCAGGCACCCCATTATACATGATTAAGTTAAACTAGGAATGGGCATGTATGTCAAATTTGACCCCATCAGTGGTGTCTGCCTTTTCATTATCATGCGCATTCTATCCCAGTTCTGCACAGCGTTTTTCCCCACTGAGAAATTCACACATCTTGTTGTGCCCATTTTTCAAGTGCAGGCATCCATGGACCAAGAGTTCAAGGCCATACATTGTTTCTGTCTAACAAGGCCTAGGATTGCACTATCCGGCATGGTCAAGTGCACTTTCAGTGCAATGACCTTTACATAATTTTGGCAATATCTGCATGTTAATGAGTTCCACTTTCATTTTTTCCATGGATCGTTCCTTTAGCTCGGGCATGCATGGATTTTCTGCTTTCAGTGGCCCCGCAGCAGCGTGGGAGGCAAGTGTAACACTCAGCCATCCCCACGCTGTGCTGGGGGCACCAGAAGGAGATGGCGCTGCCGAACGAGGAGGGAGAACGGCCCTTAGGCAGAGCCTGCGACACAGAGAGGTTGCGTTGAGCAAGGCAGTGAATGAAAGGGGCCCAGTGGACACCAACACCCAGCAGCCGCAGGGAAAGGCCTCCTTTCTTGCCTGCAGCATTGACTTCCAACAAGGATGAACAGGAGTCGCTTTCCTCACGCTAAAGAAGCCCTCACCTCTTCAGGCTTCCTGTGGCCGTCCGCTGCCTTTTCTCGTCATTGTGACGAGCCGGGTGCCTTTCCTCTTGGGAGCAGCACTGGCTGCAGCTTGGCACTTGGCCTGCCACCCAGCTGCCAGGCACCCTAGCGGCACCCTGGCTCTGCAGCTCTGTGCTTTCCTTGAGACAAATGAAGCAGCAACCGCCTTCGCTGTGGGGAAAGAGTGGGACGAGGGACCCTGCTGACCGCCCTCACAAAAGACCCCTGCCCTTTGGACTTGGTATCTGCTCCGGGGGGCTTTTTCCTCTTTATGTACCTTTCACCCTCTCAACATCGAGCCAGAGAAGACTGCCCAATAGCGAAGGGAACATGTGCTCCTCTTTCTGCACCGCTCTCCCTTGATTTCATGATGTTCTGCCACATCATCTCCTTGCCCCATGTACTGAAATTAGGAGGATGATAGAGAGTTTCTCCTCAGTGAAAACAGAAGGAATCTTGAGAGAATGGGTTTCAAGGCTAATGCATGTCTTGGGAGAGGACTCCACGCCCCCGGCTTTAATCATCACCACCACCACCATGTTGCATTTATATTCTACCATTTTCCCTCAAGGAAAACCCAAGATGAGGAGAGGAATCCAAGATGGCCTCCATAGCTCCCTTCTACTCCATTTTTATGCCAACAACGACAAGCCTGTGAGGTAGGTTAGGCTGCGAGTGAGTGAGAGACTGCCCCAGAATGAGCTTCATTGCTGAGTGGGGACTAGCAACCAGATCTTCTGGGTCCCCATTCTATCTCGGTTTGGTCCTGTGACAGAGCGTAGGTCATGGGGCCCAGGTGTTTGCTTGCAGGTGGCTTATCTGAGAAACACGGCAGGGCAAAAAAGGAAGTTTGGGGAAGGGGGGCATGACTCCAGAGGGCCCGTGAGTTGTTGGCTTCTTTCTCACATCTTCATTCCTCCAGAGACTTAATTTCTGCCCATTGGATGTAGGACAGTGATGCAGCTCCAGGAGATTCAATCAGAGGAAACTGTTCTGGCCAATATACATCCATCTGGATTGGACTCCGAAGAGGTGAGGCATTTGGGGGTGCACCAAGCTTGCTTCTCGCGTGACATGGGCTTCAGTGAGCTGGTGCTGTGAGGAAAGGAGTGGGTGTGGGGCTGGCATTCCCCACCACGGCCAAGTCTGCTGCCCAAGGCTGCCACTTCGTGGCCTGTGCTAGACTTCCCCAAGGAGGACTGGCCACTTCCATTCCACATACCAGCACGCCAAGGAACCAAGCACCGATTCCGCCCTCTGTGCCACAGAAAGAGAGAGCAGCGTCACAGCCAGAGCCACTCCCGGTCTTGCTGACGATCCTCCCATCTCAAGCTGACACTTCAAGAACTCCTGCTCCCCCAAACCAGTTTCATTTGAAGAGCCAAGATTGTTTGAAATGCCTCCTGCCTCTTGTCGCTGTAGGCATGAATGCTGATTTCAGCCTCAAAGATGACGATAAGCCAGGTTTCGGGGGGAGCGTGAGGGTGGGCGGATTGCTGACAGCAGCTTTTGTGTGTTTCTCTGCATGCCAACTGAGAAGTGTTCCAAAGCCCTTGTGGCCAGGGACAATATTTGCATAAGGCTGATACCTTGAGACAGGTTGCATGTGGGCCTCTGGGCACCAGAATCCCAGTGCTGGCCAGACACAACAGGGCCTTCGGATTGCAAATTCACAGCCATCTCTGAATTTCTCCTGTGTTGCTCAGTGCCAGCCTGCCTGACAGGATGCCTGACTTGGAAAAGGCGGCTTTGCTCTGCCTTTCCTTCCCCTTTCTTCCCTCCATCTCTTCAGTTTGTGTAAGTTCAGCTTTTAGCAGTTTCTCTAGCTCAGACTCTCCAGCTTCCCTTTTCTTGCACAGCAAAGGTAATGAGCAAAGTTAAAACCTCATTCCTGGCTCCCAGCAGTTCAGCTCTGTGGGCGGCATATTGGCACAATTAGAGCCACAGGTGTGTTTGAGAGACACACAGACAAACGGGGAAGTGCCGCCATGCCTACCCTGCATGCAAAAGCTCAGAGAGCAGCACCAACGTAATGGGACTATTCTTTGTCAAACACAGAGGAGGGGGCAAACCGTGAGACCCAGAGGCAAGCTGAAAGGCAGACCCATTCTTTCTTATAGGGGATCACTGCAGTTTTAATTGGCTGAATGCAAATAATGGATCATTTGGTTTCTGCCCAGAGCATCTTATCGCCAAGCATGGAGATGGGGCAGGGTGCAAAGTGCGAGGCGGACGCTGCTGGGTCTAATGATGTCATGGGTGTCAGTCTCATGCTCGCTTTCCAATCTAAGTTCAGTTTAGCTCAGATTTTGGGGCAGTCCCTACTTCAGCCTGTTCCAAATGCCCTCTTTTTAAAGTTTTCATGAATGTGCAGAAAGAATTTTGCACCGATCACTCTGCCCCCCTGCATTTTTGGGTAGTATGCAAATCTTTGCAAGCATGTGTCCTAATGCTATGCCTTTTTAACACCCCTCCCCACCACTCTGCAATATGCACGTTTCTCTGCGTTTTTTAATGGCGTGCGCCATCGCAACATTTGGAAATGAGTGAATTTCAAAGGATAAGCAAGTTTCAGTTTCCAGCATGCTCAAAAGGGCAAAAGTGGGTAAATTCACCTTAACACGGGAACAGATTTCTTTCTTTCTTTCTCCCTACATAGTTAAAAGAAGGATAGCAACACCGGGCATATTGCAAACAAGCACTTTTGTTCAACTCCTTTTGACCGTGGAATAAGAAATCTTGCAAGCACCATAGTTTCTGGTGGGCAGATCTCTTGGTTTCATAGAGAAATACAGGACTTTCTGGACCTACACCAGTTTCATAATAATCCCTTCTTGGTGAGTGGTGGACAGATGTTCAGGGATCTCTGGAAGAGAATCTGCCACACCTCAAGCAAACTACCATTTCCACTATCCTTTTGAAGAAGCCCCTGATGACGAGTCAACTGGCACTGCTGGGGTGGTGGGGCAGGGGTGGAATCCCAGCTTGCTCACAGGGCAGAGGCCTGTGCTCCTGTTTGCAGGTCTGCAAAGCCAGACAGAAAAATGGAGGCTCCAAGCAGGACGAAAAAGAGAATGGTCACAGATGGGTGCAGGCTAGTGCTTCACAGCACAGTCAGCCTGTGGACGCTGCTGGCACAAGCGGTGGAGAAGACTACTGGTTCTGGTGGCTTCAAAAAGCGATTAGACCAATCCATGGGGAGTGGGGGGCTTGCCATGTCTCCTGGCTATGCTACCCTGAGAACCAGAAGCTCCCTGGTGCTGTGAACAATAGCAGAAGAAGGGGCTGGCTCTGACATCCTACTTTAGGGATTCTCATGAGTAACAGGCTAGGCACTGCGAAACTGGGTGCTGGACTGGAAAGGCCCCTGGTCCAGCTGAGCAGGCTGGCACGGGTGTCCACATTCTTGTCAGAGAAGTGATATTTCAGATGGTGGAGGACATGGATAAGATTTGAAATGGTGACATCTAAGCTCAGGGCTCGTCCCCTGAGCAACCCAACCCCATTACATTTCAGCAGCAACGAACTGTTTCAGGGAGGGATCAGACCCCAGAGCAGCACTTCACGTTCTTCTTTCCTTCTGAAAGAACCAGGGTGGAGAGGAAGCACTGTGGAGTGCAACCATCGCTGCATGCAGCCAACCCGCACGCATCCTGCACTGTGCAGGGACTGGCTTGTCTCACTGGCTTCCCTCCAGAGAGAGAGCAACCAGGCCGGCCACTGAACAGATCTTTCATCCTGCTGTACCTGCTTAACCCTGCAGGGCTCTTAAGTGCCCCGGAAGCCAAAAGCCATCAGGAAAAACAAAAAGCACACTCTGCCCTTCGAAGAGTGACAAAGGCTGCATTGGACTATTCAAATGCAGAGCAGAAATGGAAGAAGAGACAAGCTAGAATACATTACTTTGGTACATTTCTCTCCCTCTGAAAATGTTCTTCATGGTGCATTCACTTAGGAGCTGTTAAGAAAGGAAAAAAGGTTCTCCACCCCCTTTGCAGCTGGGTTTGATTCCCAGTTAAACTGGGGCATGTTCAACTTCATGAAGACCAGACTGAGGGGGGCATGATATCCCTCTATAAGTGCCTCAAAGTCTGTCCCAAAGAGGAAGGTCAGGATCTCTTCTCACTGATCCCAGAGTGCAGGACATGGAATAATCAATTGAAGTTGCAAAAACCCAGATTCAGGCTGGGCAGCAGGAAAAGCTTCCTCCCTGTCAGAGCAATGCGACGGTGGAACCAGTTGCCTAGAGAGGTCACGGGCTCCCACACTAGAGTCATTCAAGGCAAAACTGGACAGCCATCTGAATGGTGTGGTGTTAATAAGTGTCCTGCAACAGCAGGGGTTGGACCCGATGGCCTTCCTGACCCCTTCCAACTCGACTACTTACAATTCTATGATTCAGCTATTATTGCTATTCTGTATTATTCTTATTAACCCTTTGCATTTTAAGCCTCACTTTGATACCTTGGTGTGCTTCTTTCTCAACTTGTCTTATGCTGCTTTGCCATGAGGACAAGGGGACTATGTTTTGGCTGCTTAAGTCCAAGACATGACCTGCTACCTGGAAAGCAGATCCTGGGAGAAGTGATGGAGTGCACACCCCAGGTCCCAGTCCTTGCCTCTCCAAGCAGTGCTGGGAAAGATCCATGTCTGAAACAATGGAGACTTGCTGCCAGGAAGTATCACGTAGCTTTCCTCAGTGTGTTACCCGGAAGGTACCATGTTGAGGGAGCCTGGAACAGGCAATACTGACCTAGACGGACTGGCTTTCTGTGTTCTCTGTATCATCCCCTTTTATTTGCACCCTCACCCACAGCGCATGTTCTCCCGTTCGTCTTTCTCCCCGCGGCATGCATGCATCCCTCCCCCATTTTTCTCTTCTCATGCACTGTTCACAGTGGGGCTTCATTGCTACAATCCTAATATAATATAGATTCTCTAACTGAACTGAGTTTGACCAAGGAAGGGTGGGGCAGACATTTCGTAGCTACAACAGCTGCTTCAGTGATAGCCCCCTGGAGATGCAGGGATCTGTGCCAGGCTTGACTTCAGGAAGAAGGACTGAATACCCTGGGCTAGCCAGTGTGGGAGAAGGATGCATGCTGGAGTTCTTGTGGGCAAAAGGCCAGGCATTTCCCCCCCTTAAAGAGATTCGGCAAAACAATCCTGCAGAGTAGATGACCCATTGTCCGGAGACACCCGGAAATTACCTCATTGATAGCGCCTGGTAAGCACAGACAAAAGGACTCACCTCTTACCCAGAAAAGCAAGAGTTTCGGCCACCAAGAAGCCATCCGGCACAATTAGCACAAGCTTGGAATGTTTGTCTCTCCCATAAGCCACATGCTCAGAGAGAAATAGCATAAATATCAGAAACACGCTCCTCTCTCCCCTGCAAGCGTCCTGGACACACAAGCTGTACCGTTGTGGGGCAGGCCATGCCTCCCAAGCCTCACCCCTTTTCTGACAGCCCCTCTCTGCGTTCGGCAAGAGCTCGTTCTCTCTTAGAAATGTATGTGATGAGGCCACACTTATGGTCCTGAATGATGCCTGTACACTCTGCATTTCAGTTCACACACACACACATGGGGAGGTGGAGAGAGAACTCAAGGTAACACTCCTTTTATCTAACAAAGTGAACAACATTCCATAACACTTTAGTCTGTAATAAACGTGCTCGTGTGTCCGAGGCCACACAGCACTTCGCTGTGTGGCTCTCATGGGCACACAGTTGCCCCCGGGCACCAGCAGCAGCCTGCCTCTTGGCGCCTGATACACACCTGTGTAATGGATCACAAATCCCGTGTTGCTGACGGAGGCATCACTCCGGAAGGCCAGGAACAGAGCATTGCCGCTGCTTTCAATCCTCTCCGGCAGCTGGGTGTCGTAGAAGCTGCCAATCAAGGGGCTGAGTGAGTTGGGCCCATCATAGATGTGTAAGAAATCATAGCCTGGTTCCAAATTGAAGCTGAGGGAGAAGAATATAAAAACCATGTGAGGTTTATTGCCACCCCTGCTACTCCTCTTTCTTAATGAGCTGCCCTTCTATCAAGTTTTGCACTCCAAGTGTCTTACAAAAGGACAACGGAAATGCATAGGGCAGCAGGACTACAAACAGCACTGCATGTTGAGACAGAAGGAAGTCCGCCAACTTCAGCAATCTCCATGTCTTTCTAAATAGGCATAAGATGGTCCCCCAAAACATTGAAAAAAAGATTGGCTTCTAGAGGTGGCCAAATCAACCAATTTCAGTTCGTTTCAGTTTCTCATTTTTCCAGTCTTAAGTTTGGTTCATCTCAAATTTTAAGAAGTATTTTTGAAGTCTCCATGAAAATCCATAAGATTATTTTTCACACTTTTGCAAAATAAACAGGTTTGCTAGCAGTTTTCCTACTGTAATGTTAATTCTGAGCATCAGTTTTCCTAATGTATGCATTTTAGTACACATAGGTTTTGACTGGAGATATCTATGGCAAGATTCAGAGAAGTGCATATTTTCTGAGGGTGGGGGAGGCTGTCTGAGTTTAAGTCCAGTTATCAGCTTGCAGATGTGAAATTAAGGAAGTTTGCATCAACATGCAAACAGAACAAATTTCTCCTCCATTCGTCCAGTCATTAGTGTATTGCATAAACTCTGTTCGATGCTTCTTTCTCTATAGAGTGACTGAAATTCTGAAGGGAAGCTGGTTGTTTTTCAGTAGAGATCTTGCATACTGTAAGACTCCCACTCACATAATCTAGTCTCTATGGATGCCACTTGCTCCCCCACTGGACCTCCCTCCAATGCATGAAGGATGGGGGTTTGCACAGCCAGGGAAGGTGGGGTAAGGCCACCAGCAAAACCCAGCATCCTCCCCTCATTTATGTGCTAGCTCTTCTCATGCTTAATGCATGAGTAATAACTGCAATACACTGATTAAAATCAAAGCAGCATGAAATAGGGAAAGAATATGCGTATCCTCTAATGCAACTTTCCCCGATCTGGTGCCCTCCAGAGGTTTTGGATTCCAACTTTCACCAGCTCAGTGAATGTAGTTGATGGTCAGGAAGTTGTATTTCAGAACATTTGGAAAGCACCACGATGGAAAGCTCATCTCGTTGTTCTGAACATGGTTTGCCACATGTGGACAGGAGGAGGCTTATGGATGTGTCTTGATGGCTTTTGATGGTTCTTTCTGGAAAGAACATCTCTATAAAGTTGCTACCAACATAGTCCCATTGACCACATTTCAGGAAATGGTGGTTGGAGGAGATACATGGAGTTAGGTAGCATTACTAGTCCTTAAATGAATGGGGATATTGCAAGTGAGGGTTCTAATTTTGTTTAGTTTGTTCATCATTTTGCAATGTAGTGAATGAGTACTAGAAGGAGAGCAAATGCTACATATATCATGGACTGGATCTAGACCTGGTCTTGCATAGAGTAGGCCCATTGAAATGAAGCTAGTCATGACTAAAGGCAAAATCCTATCCATGGTTAGGGAGACAAAAATCCTACAACTTCCAGTCTTACTAGTTTGCACCCTAATTTAGTGACCCAGTGAACCTCATCTAGTGATAACCGAGTCTAATTCCCACCCAATGGCTTTTCAGTTGTACAGTCTTCCGTTTATTTTCCAGATTCAATATTTTCTTGTTTATAACTGCCACATCTGAACTGAAACATTAGAAGAATGTTTCCATCTTGCAAGCCTTTAAAAGGGTGACCCAATCTGCACCCGCACACAGCACTTACTCATTTAAGTCTCCAGCAAAGGCCCTGGGCCCTTGTTGATAGCCACTCTAGAAACATTTGCCTTGATCACTGGCACTGAATGTGCGGTATGAGAGTTAGGAATCCCCTTTGATTACTTCAGGACTGCACCTCTGGGAAGTGGAGAGCCGTTTTCTACCCGCTTCAGTTAAGTTTGCCAGTTGACAACAAATATGGTTGTTACTGGAAACCAAGAAGGGGCCATTAATCAATTCATTCATCCTTACGTGCATTTAGAAAGAAAGAAAGCGGGGGGAGCCCTAAACTGTGCAGCATTTCCCAGCCAGCCTGTGGGACATGTTGTCTGTCTACACATGAGTGTAATCACTCCCTAAGGGCACAAACCCGGAACCACTAGAAGGTGTCTAGATATGCCCAGGAGAACTGCACGCTCTAACACTGAGCTCAGAGGCTCCACATTCAGAGTGCCCGGATCCAGCCCCCACAGCCACTGCAGTTCTAAGCTTCCATAAAGCGCCTGATCTCAGAAGCTAAGTGGGGTCAGGCCTGGCTGGTATTTGGATGGGAGACCTGATTCCTGCATTGAGAAGGGGGTTGTACCGCAGAAATGAGAACAGCCCCCTTCCATCTCTGTGATTCTATGATTATTTCCATGTTGGCTCTGGAGAGGCATTCTGCGGGGGACTGGGTAGGAGAGGAGGAGCAAGTCTCCACCAGGATGTGAGTCACCTTGGCAGGGTCTCAGCCCCTCTTCCTTATGGGCCAAGGTATACTACTATCTCCCCCTCCTCCCCCTCCACACCACCTCACAACCTAAGCTCTGCAGTCTGTGACAATCCATAAATCAGAAAATAAAATGCAATAACACACCAGAAAATATGTCAAAAATACAAGTTTAAAACAGCTAAAACAAACAATAAGGAAGAATGTAAAAGCCCTGTGACGGGTCATCCTCTTAAGCCCCTGGATAGCCGAACAAGTCTTTAAAAGCTTTGTCATAAAAGGACATCTTAACCTGGTGCCGAAAAGATGGCAAATTCTGTGCCAGCTGAGTGGGCTGCAGTGGGGAGGTAGTTTTGCAGATGGGGGGGGGCAGAAAAATCCCTCCCCCTTGTTGCCACCCTTGGTGCTTCCCTTGGAGGTGACTCTCAGAGAACGAGAGGCCTGCAGCTGGAAGCGGTGCTCTGCCAGGTACTGCGGCCCAAGCCATGCAAGGCTTTCAAGCCCAAACACTGAGGGGGTCAGCCCTGGTCATTGAAGCGTTGCGAAGGGTGAGGGAAATGCAGAGGCAGCCCTGGCCAGCGGGTTCTTTCTGCCCACCATTGCAAGCCTTGAACCCAGAGCTCTCACAGTTACGAACAGCCACATCAGAAAGCACGTTTAACACTCGGATAAATTTTAAAAAATAGACATTTTGCAACCGTACTGGACTGACACTGGTTGCATTTAAAATTTCTGATGCTTAGTATGACTTTATTGATATGTCTGCATTGTTTTCATGGCATAAACCACTTCGGGAAAATTTGAAAGGTGGTTAAGAAATTGATTGCATGTAAGCTAACAAAGAATGTGCGTGTGCTCCTGTCTGCCTGCGTCTTATCACCTGTACCATGTGCTCAGGCACCTGAAACTTGGCATGCATACCGAGGGGACGCTTGGGGGATGCAGCTCTGGGTTATCTGCTTCCTACAATTTTAATTGTAAATGCTGCAATGATTTTAATGCATTTAGATTTATCTCTGTGTTTAAAGCTTGCAAGTACCATCTTTGGTCACTAGACTGCAGATCACAGAATCCTGTCAGAATAATTTAATCTCATTTTTGACTGGATAACTTCCCAAATGAACAAAGGGAACACTGTGGACATAATCTACCTAGACTTTAGCAAAGGTTTTGGCATGGTACCACATGACATTCTGATAAGCAAATTAACAAAAACTGGACTAGATAGAAAAATATTAGGTGGATCCAAAATTGGCTGCTAAATCAGTCACAAAGAGTGCTTATAAACTGCGCCTTCCCAAACCGGAGGGAGGGAGCTGGTGGGGTGCCACAGGGCTAAGTCCTGGGCCCAGTGCTCTTCAACATCTTTATTAATGATTTAGATGAGGAAGTACAAAGAAAGATAATCAAATTTTCAGATGATACAAAACTGGGTGGAATAGAAAACACACTCGAAGACAGAATGAAGATCCAGGGCAGTCTTGATAAACTTGAACTCTGGGCTGAAACCAACAAAATGAAATTCAGTAAGGACAAGTGTCAAGTCCTCCACCTAGGAAAAAGAAACCAAAGGCATCGATACAAGATGGGGAATACGTGGCTCAACAGAACTGAAAAAGAAAAAGATCTTGGAGTAATTGTGGACAATAGGCTAAACATGAGCCAACAACGCAATGCAGCTGCCAAAAGGGCAAATGCTATTTTGGGATGCATTAACAGAATTATTACTTCCAAATCATGAGAAGTAGTAGTTCTTCTATACTCCTCACTAACCAGACCTCATCTGGAATGCCATGTTCAGTTCTGGGCCCCAAGATTTAAGAAAGATGCAGGTAAATTAAAAAGGGTCCAGCAGAGGGTGACAAAAATGATCCAGGGTTTGGAAACACTGCCCTGTGAGGAGAGACTGAGGGAAGTGGGCATATTCAGCCTTGAGAAGAGAAGGCTGAGGGGGAACATGATATCCCTCTATAAGGACCTCAAAGGCTGTCCCAAAGAGGAAGGTCAAGATCTCTTCTTGCTGATGCCAGAGTGTAGGACAAGGAATAATCAATTCAAGCTGCAGCAACCCAGATTCAGGCTGGACATCAGGAAAAGTATCCTCACTGTTGGAGCAATACAGCAGTGGGACCAGCTGCCCAGAGAGGTGGTGGCCTCTCCCGCACTGGAGACATTCGAAAAGAAGCTGGGCAGCCCTCTGAGTGGGATGGTGTGACTTGGTGTCCTGCAACAGAAGGCGGTTGAATCCAATGGCCTTCATGGCCCTTCCAACTCTCCTATTCCATGATTGTATGAATCATGGAATAGGAGAGTTGGAAGGGACATGAAAGCCATCAAGGCCAGCTCCCTGCTCCATGCAGGACTTCAGGTGAGAGCATCCGTGGCAAGTGGTTGTTCAGCTGCCTCTTGTATGCCTCCAGTGTGGGGGTGCCCACAACCTCCCTGGTCATTGTTCCCATTGTCCTATTGCTCTAGCAGCCATGAAGTTTTTCCTGATATAAGTTGGAACCCTCCTTCCAGTGACTTGAGCCTGTTATTCTGTGTCCTGCACTCTGGGATGATGGAGAAGAGACCCTGGCCCTTCTCTGCATGACAGCCTTTCAAGAACTTGCAGAGTACTCTCCTACATATCTCCCCTCAGCCTTCTCTTCTCAAGGCTAAGCATCTCCAGTTCTTTCAATCCCTCCTCACGGGGCTTTGTCTCCAGTCCCCAGATCCTCCACGTTGCCCTCCTTTGAACTCTCTCCAGTTTCTCTGCCTCTTTCTTAAACTGTAGCACCCAGGACTGGACACAGGACTCAGGGTGAGGCCCGCCCAGTGCTTAGATGTTACTAACCAGCAAAGAGCTTTTTCCGTCAAGGCAGCTCAAAGCCAGGAAAGAGTAGTCTGAGGAAGAAACCTGTGCAGCTACACTGCCACTGCCCTCAGCCCAGTGTGATGCACCCCCCTGCAGGGCAATGGCCCTCCCCCTGGCACTGCTAGGGCACCCCTTGGCAAGAGGCATGCCGGGGGCATCAGCAGCCATGAGGCGGCTGTGGAACCTTCCACGAAAGCTTTTGCTGCAGCCAACTGAGGGCTGTTTCAGCTGTGCGATCCCAGTCACGAAGCAGATGTGGTTAACAAAATAGTTTCAAGAGCACTTGCTGATTTAAATAATTTGCACTTTTTTTTTACTTTGCCTGTTGATGATTGCAATGATCCAAGATTAAGCCCTAGCATTCAGGCTGGGGAAGACTGCGGCGCGCATCCTTGATTTCACTTATTCTTGGCTGGTTGCTCCTAAATGTGCAGAAATAGTTAAAGGCAACTTCTTCACTGACAACAAGGGATTTGTATTCCACGTCTGCAGAGCCACAAGCCTCCCCTGAAGCTACGCCTTGAGAGGAGTGGAAACCAACGAACTTACGTGTGAAACACCAAGGCAATGACGTCATCGGGAGAGACAGTCAACTTCCAGTCACACTCCTTCCCTGGTGGGTAGGGCTCTGGGTAGTTTGGTGACAAGATTACCCCTGACGGTCCTGTCAGGATCCCTCCACAGGGAGCTAAAGCAGAAGGAAAGCAGAGAACAGAAAGGCCCATCCAAGGCGTGTGTGAGAGAGGATAAACTAAGGAACGTCTAAGGAAATGTAATAATCATGCAAGAACTGTCAGGGCTGCATCCCCTCTGCATCCCCCGTGACTTCCTAGGCTTTCTCCTCATGTAATTGATGTGTTTTTTCCTCCCACCTACCTTGCAGCACTATCTTGCAATAGGAGGTGCATTGGTGGCTGGCCCCACAAGCTCTGGACCACTCAGCCAACCTCTGCCCCACATCGCCGTATTGTGCTAAGCTGCCACGCTGTTAGCATTGGCCGCAGAGTGGCGTGCCTTCCTCACAGCCTTCAGCCAGTCCGTCTGCCTGCCATTGGCAAGCAAGGTTTGGAAGCTGCCCTTGAGAAATGGGTCGGCCTTTGGCATGACTGGGCCCTTGCCCCTGTCACAGGCCTTTTTGCCAGGTGACGAGCAGATGTGCACCTGGATGTGGCCTGCTGGTCTGCCACTGTGTGAACAGAAAGCTAGATGGGGCAGCTCATTGGCCTGCTCCATCACGGCCCTTCCGGTATTCTTCAGCTACTAGATGCACAAGTACATCAAAACTAGGGTAGGTTGGACCATGGATTAATTCAGCTTTTGGTGAAGTCCAGACCCTGCGTTGGGAGTGAGGGGGAGGGCTGCTTGGGCTGCTTGTTCTCAAGCACAGCTGGATGGACTCAGAGGAACTGGAATCAGAATGTGAAGCGGAACTGGGGGGTGGGCCATGCCAAGACTCTGAGACAGGAGAAGCAGAGATGCTTATCTCAAGGCCAGACCCCTCAGGTGGGCAGGCAGTCCCTGGGAACAGTCCAGGTGAACAGCTGGTGGGAGGGGACTCAGAGCAGGGGACAGATGAGGCAGCCCCAGCTGCTGACCCCATGACACAGCATCAGCAGAGGAGGGTGGCCCAATTAGCGCATCGACATGCGGGGAGGAGGCCCCTCCCTTTCGGGACAGGGCCCAGGCACGCTCACAAGCAGAGTTCCTGGAGATGCCTTCTGAGTGTTTCATGTTTCTTGGTCAGCAAAATGGAAAAGGATCTGTGGCTTTTGCATGCCCGGAGGAGGAGCCCTGGCCCACGATGCCCTGGGACCTCACAAGTTTAGCGGTGTGCTGCTCCACTGCATATTGCCCGCTTCTCATGGCCAAAGTATGTTCTCACTAAGCATGCAGGTCTTCTGAGCCTAGGAGTAGGAGAACCCATGAAGCTCAGGTAGGGAGAATGAGACAGCCCTGGACAATAAAAGAGCATTATTGAGTTGGAAAAGGTAGAAGTCAGGGCAACACAAATGGTCAGGGGGCTGTAGCAGCTCCGCTGTGAGGAGTGAACGTGACAACTGGGGCTGTTCAGCTTTAAAAAGGGGCAAGTGAGCGGAGACATGACAGAGGGGCGTAAAACAATGCATGGTGTGCAGGAAGGCAGAGAGAGATGTTTCTGCCTCTCCCGTAGCACCTGGACCCTCAGTGGGGTCGCGCCACAAGGCTGATGGGGGGGAGGTCCAGGACAGGTGAAACCAAGTACTTCACACGGCGCTTGGTCAAAGTCTGCCGAGGGAGGTGGCGATGGCCACCAGCCTGGGTGGCCTCAGAAAGGGATTGGACACGTTCGTGAGGGGAGAGGCCCCCTGTGGCCCCTCGTGTGGGTCCCTTCACCAGAGGCAGCCTGCCTCCGCTCACCTGAGGAGCCTGGGCAGCCTTGCACCCACCCTGCTCGAGGGATCCCCTGGGTCGCTTCCCTGTCTACGGAATGCTGGACTAGAAGGACCCGCGGCCTGATCCAGTGTGGCTCCACTTGGTTCCTTATGTTTCATTTTGCAATATGGATTAACCCTTTCCTTACTCATGGACCTCCCCAGTAAATGATCTTCCTGCAGCCCTGCCCCAGGCGAGGGTAGGAAAGGAGTGAGATCTGCAGAAGGCATTTGCGGGAGACGCTGCTGTCAAAGGGCTGATCTCGTCTCCTTCCTACTAGTAGCAACACTGACGCCCTCTTGCCTGGGGAGCAGCCCTCTGGCAGGCGAATATGCTGATCCAAACGGCTCGGCACAGGGTCCGTGTCTGCCTGTGCCGGGAAGATGCCAAGTTAAGTGCGTCATTCAAAAGTGAGGAAACCCACACGCTGCCCTGTGCTGGCAGCAGAGGGGATGAGTGGGCTCAGTAGCTTACTTTTAAATCAATTTTAGAAAGAAAGGCAAGCAATTAATTTCCTTTGCTTGGAACAACATTTTATAAATACAAATTAAGTGCAGCAGGATGATACAGACAGCTAACATTTAATTAGGCCATTCATGAAGCATTTACTGCTTCAGTGTACTTTGCACAACATTATTTTTTATGTTTTTTTCCCAGTGGGTGTTTGCATGAAACATGTATAACTTTTGGCCAGCTTTGGGGACTATGGGAAATGGGTGACAGAAGAGGGGATGGGACGAACTCCATCTTCGGAAGCTACGATGTAGGCTGCGCGAGGGGGGGGGGGGGGGGGGGGGGGGGGAATGGCAGTCATGACCCAACAGAGGGGCTGATTTCACCAGGACCCTCAGATCAGGGACGACTGACTGCCCGTCTCCAGCAGCTTCTCCTTCACAAGGCAGCTTGCGGGCCCTTGGCACTGCCCAGGACTTGCAGCTCTCTCCTGCCGGCCAAACTGACTCCCTCAAAGGGTGAAGGCCATGGGGGAAGGTGGCCTCTCTGACATCAGCCTGCCCGGCGGGATCCCCTTCCACCCCACGGTTCCCCAACTACTGCTGAGCAGATTGAGTCAAAGCCTCTACCTGTGCACGTGGGTGGGTCAGGCTGCCAGAAAAACCGGTTCTCGATCTGCACACAGCTGATCTTGGCCTCCCCTTGCAGGGCATAACCCGGATCACACTGGAAAACAATGGCATCGCCTGCCTCCTTCGTGTCGCCGCTCCGGCTCCCGTTCTGCGGAACCCCGGGGTCATTGCAGGAGGTAGCGGTAGACACTGTGGACAAAAAGCAGTGGGAAACGGGGTGCTCACTCTCAGGGGCTTTTCGGCAACAACACACTGCGTTCTGCACATGCTCTGGATCTCTCTCATTGTTTTGTTCTGAGGCTGGGATCCTGCCATTGGCAGCAGGTGGTGGGGGTGGAGCACTCATCAAGCCCCGGTGCACACGCACTTTTGAAAGCCCGCACCAGGACGCACATGCGATCGCACATTGTTGCTGCTTTCACAGACAGCATCTGTTTCCGCAGCTGCGGCAACCTGTGGGGATGGCAAGCGCGCCACAGAGATCGACCTGATGCATTTGTGCACACACTCACGCTGACTCAGAAACATAGAAAACAGAGTAAGTCAGAAGGGGTCTCCCAGGCCATCTAGTCTGACCTCCGGCACCAGCCGGCTCCGCTCACGACATGCCCACCATGTGGACCTGGACATCTGCTAATCTCACATGGCATCTTGTTACAATCCTCTGTCAGCCATATGTTTTGAGACAAACAGCCCTGCGAGCAGATTTCTCCTGGGCAAGGATGGAGTGGGTCCCTGAGCTTTCAGAGGGAGTGCCCAGCCTGACCGGTTTTTGCGGGGGGGGGGGCACTGGAGAACTCTGCTGCTGCCCTGAGGGAAAACCCACTCATGCTGTTTTCCAAGCCCAGAGCTTTAGGGATGTTTCACTCTGGAGAAAGGTGGAAGCAAGAAGGAGCAGAGCACTTTGAAATGAGCCGTCACCAACTCGCATAAACAGCGAGCCAAGCAGTGGTTCAACGAAAGGCCCAAAGAGCAACTGGAGCCATTTGTCAAGAGTTGGATGGATCAGGAGCTCCTATCGCACAGGTAGCAATTCTCTGGACAAAAGCGCCAGGCAGATTCTAAAAGATGTTCGTGCTTCACATGGGATGGGGCAGAAGCCCCACAAGCCTGGGCTGGGCCTGTTGCAGTCAGGATGCCCCTCCCCAGACAGTTCCCAGAATCGTCTTCTGTGAGCAGGATTCTTGATTTTGCCTTCTGTAACGCCTGTGCTGTGCCGACCTTTTCTGGGGGGACAGTGGGATTTCAGGAACTGTGACATACTTTCCACCCTAGGCCCCCTGCCCACCTGTGCCACACACACTCCCTTAGAGGCCTGCTAATTTTTCACAACTATTTGTAGCCATTTACCATAGTTTTCTGTCTATAAGACCCCCCATGTATAGGATGCCCCCCCACTTTTCCTATCCATCTCCAGCAAACAAACTGCTGCCATGCATGCGCC
>NW_025335440.1:2234013-2274507 GCF_004798865.1 Varanus komodoensis
AATAAATAAATAAATAAATAAAATATGAAGAATTCAGCAAATTCTTCCCTGAAACAAAAAAAAAAACTTCCCCATCTGCACCCAACAAAGTCAACAGGTACTGCATGGAATCTGTCGCCAGTGATGATATGTCTGTCAGAAAAAAGGTAGTAACCCTAATTCAACACACCTTTGGTTGAATAAGCAGGAATTCAAACCCAGACTTTTAAGAGTTAAGCACTCAAAGCCCTGGGCCTGGATGAACATAGCTGCTAATTTTTGTTTCCCCAGATTCATTTAAAAATAAATCTTAAGTTCTTTTTGATCTGAATAATGAGAACTTGGCAGATTTTGGCATATTCTTTCCAAAATCAATCTGAAATAGAATTCTCACTCATCCTTAAAAACGCTCAAGAAATCCATGATGATTTCTATGAATCTGTCCTGAAGAATTTGCAAAGGAACAGCCTTTCACGAAATCCATGAACTTATTTCAAACTTTCTGCAAGTCTATCCAACTTTGCTTGAACAAAACTGTGGCAGTTGCATAAAAATACAATAATCAGGGGGGGGGCAAATTTTAGATACCCCTGATGACTCTCTGAACACTGATGTTATGGTGACCTAGGAAACATATGCCAAGTGTTCTGCACCTGGCAAAGTTCTGGAAATGTTTTTGGTGCTTTTTGCTGTGCTTTTTCAGTTTGCATTCGTGGACAATGCCTGACAGCCAGCAAAGCAAGCCATGGCTATTATGCGCGATCCTTGCCTCTGTACCCATTTCTCGTCTTCCAACAGCGACTGCTCACGGAGGGATGGAAGCCGTATTGAGGGGTTGCTCAGTGCCTGGAGTCTGTCATGATCAAATAAATGTTCAGCCATACCAGGCAAGCGAGAGCTGCTAAGTCTAAAGCTACATGCCTGAAAAGCAATGAAGGGAGCCTGAAAGCTTTGATAGCATGAGATTTAAAAGGCTAGCAACTTAATTCCAGTGGATAACAGAAAATGCCATGAGTAGCTTTAGCCAGGAAAGGAGGAGAACTTTATCATTTTCAAAGCACGACATGGGAACATTTGCGAGGGTGGATCAGAGGCATCTAAACCCTTGAAGTGTGAATGAGCTTGTTCCCATTGCCTCGGCCAGTCCCCAGAGACCTGAGGCATCAAGGTCTTTCCATCTGCCTTTGCAAGCGGGGGGGGGGGGGGGCAGAGGGGGGAACTGAGCGAGCTCATAAAGGCCCCTGCAGAATTGGGAGCAAAAGCAACACTGGTTATAGAAAATGGGGGAAGGATTGACGTGACCATCACGATAATCCACCATCAGTATTTCAAATACACAATAAGAAGCATTTTATTGCACGAGGCTTTTAATCCATCACTTTACCTAGGCTTTCCTTGGATTTCCCAAGGATTTAAAATTGGCTATTTTGCACATAATTTGTTGTTGGTGGTGGTTTATTTGCATTTCTCCCCCCCCCCACACACATGTTTCATCGCACAACAGTAAGTGGCATGGTGGTTTCATGTCACCATTTCCAAATAATACCACATTTCTGCTGTTGTTTTAAGAGGGTGCTTGGAACTAGAGGCTTCTTTGCTCTGCCAGAGACTCGAGTCTGAATTAGCGAGGAACTGGTGAGGCATCTATTCGCAGCTCTGAACCCGCCACGGTCAGACCTTTCTCACAGGTATCCTGCAGAAAGTGAGTCCAAGCAAGCCCACAAACTGGTAGCACAGCCTTCCTTCTGTGAGCATTGGCGGACTTCCTCTTGGCTCAGCTTGCTTTCTAAGACGGATCCTGCCAGGATTTCATCCCAACCCTATTCCTAACCATTGGACACACGGACCGGGAGTTGGGGGAGTTAAAAGTCCAAAACTTCTGGAGTTTCTGCTTCTGCTCACTCTGGCAGTAGCTTCCCAGATGATGGGATGACTGCTCACTCATGCTGTTCAGGCCCTTTATGACCTCCGGGAATCCTCCTGGGGGCTAAATGTTCGGTCGCCTCCCCATAACCTTCTTGCTACCATTGCACTTTTCATCTTTTTTTACTCAGTTGGAAGAGCCCAGAACAGCTCCCCCACAGATCTGAGGATGAGGTCTTGGGAATGGAAACAGACAGCAAAGAAACAGACCAAAACAAAGATGACCCCTCGCCCCCATAAAACATTGCGAAGAAGAACTCTCCTCCATCATTTGGGATCCCCTTTTCATATGGTGCCCTGAGAGGGGGAAAGAGTGTTCTGATCATTTTAATCACGGCAAGATAGTATTGTTGATCACAACCTCCTCAATGTATGAAGCTTGAAGAAATTGGCCCTCCCCCCACCCCTCTCCCCACACACAAGGAGTGGCTCTCCTTTGTCTTATGCATTAACCACAAAAACCGGGACCTAAAACACATCTCACAAATCTTAGAAGGTTGCTCAAAATCTGAGCAGAGAGCCAAAGTCAGGGGCTTAGAGTATCACAAGCAGCCACACACTGGACTGGAGGTGGGACAGTGGAGGAAGACCAAGCCTACTATTTGGTGTGGAAGCAGCCCCAAATCGCAGCATCTGTCTCTGGGGATTCCTCTGTGTGGAGCACTGTGGGAAACGGAAAAACGGTTCTGCTAATGCACAGAAAGTACCAGCCAAGCTTGGTGGGAAAGGCAGAAAATGCAAAGCCATGTTAGAAAGGCCATATTGGAGCGCCCACCATGTCAGGGTCTGCCCGGGCAGCTTGCTCGAGACATATGTTAAAGTTGCTATGGGGGGAAATTGGGGCTGATCTTTGCAGACGTTTAACTTGGGTTGTATGGAATTGCTTCCCTGGAAACCTCAGTCAGGACTTAGCCAGAGCAGGCAGCCAGGGAACAAACTCTCCCAGGGAGAAAACATGAACTAAGAAGGCCAAGCATGGCCGTGTGTTACGGCTGGGGTTCTGTCTGCAGTGCTGCAAAACCAAAGGGCAGAGATGGTTCTGGCTGTCTGAGGAGACCTGATCCACTTTTATTCTCTGCTACTGAATTACAAAGGACAGGACACCTGCCTGAGCCGAATGGGGAGAATATGATTTACTCAGGAGAAGGACCTTTTGCTTTATATCCAGTGCCAGTAAGTGTGGACTAATGTGTTTAAATGAACGGGTTAATCATGATCTCAGACTTTGTGCTTCACAGTTTTGTCTGTTCAGCTGGAATTCAAGTGGGCTAGTGAGTGTTGCAATTGACCCAAGGAGAACAAGGCTGGGAGGCATCCTCAGCAAGGGTTCCAAAGACTTCTGCTTCGGGCTGGGACACGGCCTGGGCGAGGACTGGCCCTTGGCCTCAGCTTCCAGCTGGTTTTCTGCTCTGACTTCCTTTCCCGGCCCTGGCTTGACCTCCTGGCTCCAACACAGTGGCTGCCTACAGTCAGCTCTGTGGCTGCCAGTGCTGAGTCTCAGGGATAGCCGGGCCTGGTATTAAGAACCCCCAAACCGGCCTGGCCTCTCTCCCTTGCCGCCCCCCTGATCATTTGGTCCCTGCCTGCTTCTGATGGGACTCGGTACTCCTTTGCACTGGAAAGGATCCAGTCCATAAGGACGTGTGCTCACCATGTGCTCACCAATGCATCTATTAGCGGGGAAGGTGGAAAAAACCCATAACGGAAAGCTGCTGCAAGATTGTGCATGTTAGGAGAAAAGGCCATGAAAATTCATGTAACATTTTGTGCTGACTTTTTAAGGAATAAAATGAAATTGCAAACCGATGTGGGGCTGGTTTAGAATGAACTAAGAAATGGGGGAAAATAAGGGAAGAGAAACTGAAAATGACAGATTTATTCATCCATATATCTGATTACAGAACGAGCGTGTGGTCCCTGCATATCATTTGAGGGGCCAAAGGTTATAGAAACATAGAAACAGAGCGAGTCAGAAGGGGTCTCCTGGGCCATCTAGTCTGACCTCCGGCACCAGCCGGCTCCGCTCACGACATGCCCACCGTGTGCACGTCCAGCCTATCCTTGAACACACGCATCGATGGGGCCCCAACCATCTCCCGGGAAAGCCTATTCCACACCCTCAGGGTCCTGACGGTCAGGAAGTGCTTCCTGGCATCCAAATGGAACCTTGGCTCCCTGAGCTTCGCTCTGTTGGAGCGCGTCCTGCCTTCCTCTGCAGGGGAGAACAGGTCTCTACCCACCTCCATGTGACATCCTCTCACATACCTGTATGTCACCAACAGATCCCCTCTGAGTCTCCTCTTCTCCAGGCTGAAGAGACCCAGTTCCCTCAGTCTCAACTCATACCCCATCCCCTGCAAACCAGCCACCAACCTTGTGGCCCTACGCTGCACTGACTCCAACCTGGCTATATCATTTCTGTAATGAGGGGCCCAAAACTGAGCACAATACTCCAGTTGCGGGTGCACCAGAGTCGTATAGCGTGGTAGTAATACCTCTCTCGATCTAGAAGCCACACTTCAGGCTATGCAACCAAGGGTGGCATTCGTCCTCTTGACCACCGCATCACACTGCTGACCCATGTTTAGCCTGCAGTCAACCGGTACCCCAAGATCCCTTTCACAAGTGCTGCTCTCCAGCCACTTGTCCCCTAACCTGTACTTATGACACCCATTACTATGCCCCAAGTGCAAGACCTTGCACTTATCCACATTGAACGCCATCCTGTTGTCTCCTGCCCACTTCCATAGTCTGTCCAGACCCTTCTGGATCTGGAGTACCTGCTCCTCAGTTGTGGCCACTGCCTCCGTTTTAGTATCATCTGCGAATCTGATCAGCAGACTTCTCACCTCCTCCCCTAGGTCATTGATGAAAAAATGAAACAGGATCGGCCCCAGGACAGAGCCCTGGGGGACCCCGCTTGTCACTGGCCGCCATCCCAATGATTGCCCACTAATGGTAACCTTCTGCTTTTGGTCAGTCAACCTTGCCCTAATCCACCGGACAGTGCTTTGGTGTATTCCAAAACTCCTCAGTTTCTCCACCAGGATATCATGGGGCACTTTGTCAAAGGCCTTGCTGAAATTCAGGTATACCAAATCCACTGCATCCCCTCCATCCAGCCATCTCGAAACCTTGTCATAGAGTTCCACAAGGTTTGTCTGGCAGGACCTGTTTTTGTGGAAGCCGTGTTGTGTGGCTGTCAGCCTCCCTTCCCTATCTAGCATCACTAGATCTCTCTCTATTATGAGCCTTTCCATTGTTTTTCCTACAATGGACATAAGGCTAACAGGTCTATAATTCCCCATGTCCCTTCTACGTCCCTTTTTGAAAATTGGGACCACTGATGCCACCCTCCAGTCCTCTGGAACTTCACCCGTTCTCCATGAGGCCTCAACAATGGAGGCCAGCGGGCGTGAGAGAACGCCTGCCAACTCTCTAAGTACTCTGGGGTGTAACCCATCAGGGCCTGGTGCCTTCGTAATGTCCAATACCCTGAGGAGCCCCTCAACTTCAAGGGGGGTGACTCTAATCTGTTCCCCTAAGTTCCCAGCCTCATCTAATCTTTGCGGATCTCCCCCGTCCTGCTTTGGGGAGAACACAGAGGCAAAATAGTCATTTAGTATCTGTGCCTGTTCCCTCATATCAGTCACTGGACCTCCTTCCTCCTTATTTAGTGGTCCCACCACTTGTCTCCCCTTCCTCTTCCTATTTACATGCTGAAAGAAGCCCTTTTTATTGCTCTTGATATTCTTGGCAAGTCTCAGCTCGTAATTAGCCTTAGCCTTGTGAAGAATCCTTCTGCAACGGACCTCCTCCCCCCGGTATACCCTTTTGTCTATTTGCCCCAGTACCCATTTCCTACGGAGGTTCTTCTTTTGTCTAATCCCTTTAACTACCTCCTTTCACATCCATGGCGGCGCTCTCCTCCGCCTCTCCACCTTCCTGACTAGAGGTATCGTCAAGGCTTGCGCCTCCAAAACCTCCCTTTTGAGTGCCATCCACCCCTCCTCAACTCCCTTGCCTTCCCGTAACCTCTCCCAGGAGACTTTCCCCAGTCTGGCCTTCAGTTGGCCAAAGTTGGCCCTCTTGAAGTCCCAGCTTCTAGTGCTCAACCTGCTGCTGATCTGAGAGTTATTTGGACTCCCAGTTCAGAGATCTGAGACCATGCTTGGGATACATAGCATGAAAGCTTACAGCAACCATTTCTGATTCTGCCATCATAATTCCCTCTGAACCTTTACGCATAATTCAAAAGGGCTCCCAGGCATAGCCCAGGTGCGGGCTGGGTGCAGCTGTAGCTCAGGGGTGGGACTTGTGCTTTTGGATTGCCAAGCATCTTCAGCAGGACTGGAAAAGCTCCCACCTGAACCCAGGAGAGCTGCTGCCAGCCAGTGAAAGCCAAGCTTGGCTAGATGGATTGAAAGCATGACTTGGGATACGGCCAGCCCCTCTGGAATCCCACGATCAACTCACCCCACACGGCTCACTGATGGTTCTCCCACAGGGTGACCAAAAGCCTCTCTTTGATCTTCCGGAAAACAAGGTGCCGTGGGAATTACATCTTACAGGAGAGTGCCAGGCACCATGTGCCTGAAATGTGCAGCGGGATAACGAGAGGCCGCTCGTCAAAAGAGAATCCAGGGCTGAGTGGATTAAAGAAGAGTGGATTTCTCCTGCTCTGTGGGAAACCGTGCTCTGTGTGTAACGCCTCCACTAATGTGCTGTGCTTTTCAGCAACGGGTTTATCTGCCTTGATACAATTGGCATCACAGAGCTGATTGATAGCGGCTCCCATTGTGTCGGTATCTCACAGGACTAGAAGAGCAGAGACGCTGAAGGCAGCTCAAAATTAATGTGCGCTTACGCGCCTCTCTCTCTCGCTTTCTTCCTCTGAACAGCATGGCAGTTCGTAGCTGCACTTTTTCCATCCTACTTTGTCAAAGGCACCATGAAAGAGCAGAAGAACCAGGCTGGTGGGAGAGGAATGATAATCTGGTGCAGAGAGGGAACTTGGGGAGAGGTTGTCCTAGTCTGCCCGGAGACAAACATCTCAAACTATGCCATAGGCAGAGCAAAATGGACCCAGCCCGTTTTGACATCTTATCTTGCTCTTTCGAACTTGGTGCTGCTTCCAATCTGCCCCCAGGGACATAAGTGTCAACATCACTCTGAGAACACTGTTCAAAATGCAGTTTCAAAACATCAGCCCAGAGAGATTTGCGAATGAAGAGCCCTGACTTTGCTTGTTTAACATTTTGTTCATGCCACTGTTGTCTCTGCACCAAGCAAAGGTTTCTGATTGTGTGTGAATTTTCCTCTCCATTGCAAATGCAAAATGGGCAGTGATCTAACTTAATAGCATATATCTATTACAGATCTTGTAGCAAAGGCCTTGGGAGGCAGAGAAGGGTTAATTAGAAATTAGTTGGTTTTAGAGGCACTCCAACTGTCAGGGATGAGGGAGTGGTCCATGTTCTCAGGGTTATCACAAGCAGCCCAGAAACTTCAACTGATCCAAAACAGGACAGCAAGACTGTTAATGCGGACTGGCTCATGAGAACACATCATACCAGCCCTCCTCCAGCTGCACTGGCTGCTGGTTGAAGTCTAGACCGGATTCAGAGTGTAAGTACTAACACAGAAAGCCTTAAATGGCTTGCAGCCAGGATTAGAAAGGATTGCCTCCTTCCATATGTAGCTACCCAGAACCTGAGATCACCTTTGGGGGTCCTTCTCCAGGATTCCCCTCCAAAGGAAATGAGGTGAGTGGCTACCGGGAGGAGGAACTTTTCAGTTGTGGCACCCCGATTTTGGAATGAGCTCCCCAAAGAGGTGTACCTGGTGCCTACTTACATAGACACATAGAAACAAAGTGAGTCAGAAGGAGGCTCCAGGGCCATCTAGTCCAGCCTCCGGCTCCAGCCAGCTCCACTCATGCAATCCCCAACATGTTCTTACCCAATTTTCCTCGAACATCCTCACTGATGGGGCCTGCACCACCTTTCTTGGAAGCCCATTCCCTATCCTAGGGGTCCAAACCATCAGGAAGTACTTCCTGACATCCAACCCGAAGCCTGGCTCCTTGAGCTTTGCCCCATTGGAACACGTTCTGCCCTCTACTGCAGGGAAGAATAGCTCATGGCCCTCCTCCACATGACATCCCCTCACATACCTGTAAGTCACTAAAAGATCCCCTTGGAGTCTCCTCTTCTCCAGGCTGAAAAGACCCAGTTCCCTCAATCTCTCCTCATATGTCACCCCTCCCAATGTGACTACCATTCTTGTGACCCTGTGCTGAACCCATCGTAGCCTAGCTATGTCTCTGCTAGAGACATAGTTCTGGAGCCCAGAATTGGATGCAATACTCCAGTTGCAGGCACACCAGGGTCTGTAGAATGGTATCAGCACCTCCCTGGATCTGGGAGCCATGCTTCTGGCTATACATCCCAGGGTGACATTTCCCTTCTTAACTGCCACAGTAGTCACCCTCTGCCTACAGTCCGTCAACCATGCCCTAATCCATCGGACAGTGCATCGATCTATCCCAAAGCACAACACTTTCTCAGCCGGGATATCATGCTGTGCTTTGTCAAAGGACTTGCTGAAATCCAGGTAAACCTCATCCCGTGTGTCCCCTCTGCCTAGCCACCTCAGAACCTTATTATGAATCTTTCCATTGCCGTTCCCAGAATGGACGTATGGCCTGTATTTCCCCATATCTCCTCTGCTAACCTTTTTGAAAATTGGAACCACTGATGCCACTGTCCAGTTCTCTGGAACTTCTCCCATTTTCCATGAGGCCTCAAAAATGAAGGCCAACAGCCACGAGAGTATCCCTGCCAATTCCCCTTGCGTGTTGCCCATTAGGACCCAGCATTTTTGTAACATCCAGCATCCTGAGGAGCTCCTTGACTTCTCGGGAGGTGACTCTGATCGGTGCCCTCATAACCTCAACCTCATCTAGCCCCGCAGGTAGATCTCCCCCAACCCAGTTTGGGGAGAACACAGAAGCAAAAAATCATTTAACTTCTGTGTCTGTTCCCTGACATGAGTTACCAGGTTACCAGGTCCCCTCCCTCCCTTTTAAGTGGTCCCACCACCTGTCTCCCCTTCCTTTTCCTATTTACATGAAGGTAGAAGCCCCTTTTGATGCTCTTGACATCCTTTGAAAGTCTCAGCTGCCTCCCCAGATCACCCCACAGACTCTCAGCCCAACCTGTTGTGGGGATAAGATGGAGAGCAGGTGGAGAATGATGGCAGCCATTTTGAGTTCTTTAAAAAGAAGTGGTGGGATAGAAATCTAAAAAATAAATAGATATATAAATATGTAGATTTATGGCAAGTGATGTACCTTTGCCATGAGAAGCTTCTATGATCCATGTGCAGTTTAAATTGTTGGGATAGAAATCTGGGAAGCCTGGCGATAGGACGGTGCCGCTGGATCCACGGATGTAGCCCCCACAGAGAGCTGCAGAGTCAAGAGAACAGAGAAGAAGGCACTGAAATTCAGGTTTCTCAGATGGTGAAGTTGGCTTCCCTTGCAGTTGCTCAGCAAAGACCAGAGTGTCTCCCCACATACTGATTTTAATGCATTTGTGGATGGTCTGGGAAGGCAGCCTATAGGTTATGGTGCCATTGCAGTTTGGTTTGATGTGGTTATGGGCGATTGGTGTCCTGTCTTTTCTCTCTTGCAAGGAACCCACGGCAGCTTCTGTGCTCCTCCTCTGAACTGGTTACCTGAAGGAGCGCTTACATCCATATATGCCCGGCCGCCCCTTGAGATCAGTGGGAGAGGCCCTTCTCCGGGAACCCTCCGTGAAAGAAATTAGGAGGGTGGGTACTCGGAGGAGGGCTTTCTCCACGGTGGCACCTAAGTTATGGAACGTGCTCCCCAGAGAGGTCTGCCTGGCGCCATCGTTATTTGTTTTTCGGCGCCAGGCGAAGACCTTTTTATTTAAGCGGCATTTTAACTGTTAATATTATTGGATTTTATCTGGCCAGGGTGGCTTATTTTATATTGTATTTTTTGTATTTTTAATCTAATGTTTATATTTTTATTTATTTATTTATTTATTAAAATATTTCTATTTAATATTATAATTATTTTTTAATTTATTGTTGTAAGCCGCCCCGAGGCTTCGGCGAATGGGGCGGCATAAAAATGTTTTAATAATAATAAATAAAACTTCTACAACCATCAATCATGCAGGAAAGCCCCGTGCAGCTGGTTCATTGGGACGGCACCAGGGGAGTAATCTTGGGCTCTCCCTGCCCTGCCCCTGGGCCATGGATCGTGACCTCTGGAGCCATCCCCATTAAAGAAGGGCTCAGACGGAAGCCAGCAAAGCAGCGGCAGATCATGAAGGAGGGCCTGCGGTCCCAGTGGCTCTCTCCTCCCTGCCAGAGCAGGTCACTCCACTCGCTTCCACCCTCTGTGCCCGGGCCCTGCAGCCCGGGCAACCTCAGCTACACCACGCACAGACCCAAGCATGCAGGAGGCACCCTCCTTGGCCCAAATACACGCACATCCACTCGGACTCTGGTCCTCTGTTCCCAAGCAGGATTCCTCCGGGAAGGTGAAGCTTCATGAAAACCCTTCCCCGAAGTATGACACAAACTAGGGGTTTAAGCGCTGGCACTCCTAATCATATGCCTGAACTTGGGAGCAACACCGCTCTGTTCTCATCCAGGAGTTGTCTGAGCCCTTTGCCACCTCCTGCTTGACTCCCCAGCTGCTCCCACCTCAGTGGGAATGGGCAGATCCACAGAGTGTGGGGCTACGGGCCTTCACACACACATTATGCAGGCGCATGGCCAGGAGAGGGCTGCTGGCAGACTTCTGTGGGCAGCTGTTTGGCTACTGTGAACAGAATGAGGAGCCAGGTGGATTCCCTTGGTCTGGTCCAGCCTCAGGGCTCTTCTTGCATCCTTATGGGAAGGCTGCTCAGGGCAGGGCTTTCCCTGGGGGTCCCTGGGACCTGGGTTCCACACAGAGCCCGAAGCCACTTCTTAGGCACTTCAGAAGGATCGGAGCATCTGCAAAGTCTGGCCCTGAAAGTGGGTTATCCATCCCTAACAATGAAGGAAAGAACCGGGGGATTGGGGAAGGGAGATGATAAAGGAAGCTGAAGAGTGCTGACTGGAGAGCACTTGGAATTTCATTTTCCTCTTTAGGAGAGCTTCAACTATTGGTTAGTATAGAAATGAACAAATAAATTCAACAATGATGCTCATACAAGGTCCCGCCTTGATGAAAAGTGGGGATAGGTGCGTGAAGGAGTGAAGCCAACATGGCACACACCTCCTCAAATCCAAAGATGTTCGGGTTCAGCACTTACCCTCGCAGCTAGGAAGAGGCCTGCTCCACTGGAAATTAGGTTCACACTCCAGAGCTTCATTGTCACTCAGCGTGTAGCCTGGGTCACAGCCAAAGGTCACCAGGGCTCCCACATAGAAATCATTCCCATGACGTTGCCCATTGACAGGAATCCCTGGGTCCAAGCAGTGGTCTGATTGGAGCTTTACTGCTGTGAAGAGCAAGCAGACACAGAGTGACCACTGGCTTCTCTTCTGTTGGGAGTGAGCAAGAAGGCTGCTTTGGGTGCTCCTTCACAAGGACTTCTGGCTGAGCTGCAGCAGAATCAGAATCAGGATGTGAAGCAGGGCTGAAGGGAGCCTGGGAAGGTGGGCCAAGGGAAGGTGGGAGAAGCGGAGATGCTCATCTCAAGGCCAGATGCCCAGGGAGGCAGGCAGTCCCCAACCCAGGTGCACGGTTGCTGGGCAGGGACTCAGAGCAGGGCAGTGTCCCAGGCACAGCTGGTGCCCCATCACCAGCCCCAGCAGAGGGGGGTGGCCCAATTAGCGCATCTGCATGTGGGGAGGAGGTGCTCACTTTCAGAAGGCCCCTCCCAAAGGGACGGGGCCCAGGCATGCTCACAGAAAGTCTACTTGGAGGAGAATCCTCGATTGGGTACAACGAACCACTCTGAGCATGCTCAGAGGTTCCTTCTGAGTGTTCTGTGCTTTTGGGTCATTAAAGGGCACTTTCCAAGAAAAAGGGTCTGTGGCTTTTGGATATGCAAAGGAGGAACGTTGGCCCTCAACATCTCTCTCTCTCTCTCTCTCTCTCTCTCTCTCTCTCTCTCTCTCTCTTCTTTTTAATCTGACTCCAAAGGTGAGATGTAATTCATCTCTCGGTAACTACCCAAACAGGTGTAAGGAGCTGCACTTTCCGACTCACTTTCATAGTGGATCTGAAAGCCGATGTCTGAGTGGCTCTTGTCAGTGGTGAAGAGCAGATAGAGGAAGTTGCTGGTGCTGATGAGGAACTGGGGCACCTGGGTACCGTCGTAGATGCCTATCAGCGGGGACGAATAGGACTTGCCGTCACGCACTTCCAGCGTGTCATAGTTCACCTCTGTTTTGAATCTGCAGCGGGGGCAAGAGAAGAGCCCGTGAAGACAGAAAGTCCCCCATGCCTGCTCAGACTCCCCTCCTCCTACCATGTGAATGTGGGGCTCAAGAAAGGCCAGGCACGCATCTCTGTAACTGCCACGTCTAATTTGGCCTCAGGCACTTCATGTATCGTTCATTTTCAGTCCTTACAGGGCATTGTGCAACCAAATGTTTCTACAGAATAGAAAAGGAGTAATGCGATGAAATGTGAAGCAGCGTGAAAACAAACAAACTCCAATTTAGGAGGAAATATGAAGAGAAGGGAAGAAAACATGCTCCAGAATGGATTTGGAAATCTACAGTGAGATTCTACGGGTCTGGGGAAATAGGAAGAGATTTGCCCAGCACCAAAGGGAGAGTGAGGCAGGCCTTGGTCTGCCCGGACCACTTGGGCTGCAGAATGCTTGGCTGTGAGCCACTGCAAGCAGAACCTCGTAGCCCCCTGCTGCACCTCACCTGCTGGGGCACACGAGGAAAGGGCCGCTCTTTTCATGAGACCAAGGCATTTGGCTCCATTCGCACCTACACTCTCTCTCCTTTGTTGCTGCAGGTGTCCTTTCACACATTAGCGGATTCAGACGTGGTACAGGGGATCTATTTCTGAGGTTAAGGCTGGGAGAACTCTGGTTCAGATCAGTTCCTAAGCATAATTTCGGCCTTTTCCTGATCATATGTACAGGAAGTGGAAGCAGGAAGTGGAAGCAGGGCCAGGCCACAAAGGAAGAAGAACAACAAATAGCAAGGAATTGCAGGAGCGGCATCAAGAAGACTAAAGCAGGAAATGAACTGAGAATAGCAAGGGATGCTAAGCACAACAAGAAAGCCTTCTTCAGAGACATCCAGAACAAAAGACATGAGAAAGAGAAGGGGGTCCAGCTATTAAAGTGGATGGCAGATTGATAACAGACAACAAGGAAAAGGCAGAGGTGCTCAATTCCTCCTTTGCCTCAGTCTTTTCCCACAAGGAAATCTACCTCAAAGAGGAAGTACAAGCTTCATGTGAGAGCTGGCAGTCTAAGACTGGCAGACAAATGGTCAAGGAATTCCTCGATTGAATAAACATGTTCAAATCTCCAGGGCCTGATGAACTCCATCCCAGAGTCATAAAAGAGCTAGTGGAGGAACTCTCAGAACCACTTGGGTATAACCTTCGATAAATCTTGGCAAACAGGAGAAGTGCCAGAAGACTGGAGAAGGGCTAACATTGTTCCCATCTTCAAAAGGTGAAAAAAGATGAACTACAGACCAGTTAGTCTGACATCAATCCCTGGAAAAATTCCGGAGCAAACTATTAAAAAATCAGTCTGCAAGCATCTTAAAGAAAGTGCAGTGATTAATAGAAGCCAACATGGATTTATCAAAAATAAATCCTGTCAGACTAATTTAATCTCACTTTTTGATTGGGTAACCTCCCAAACGCCAGAAGAAACACTGTGGTCATAATCTCCCTTGATTTTAACAAAACTGCTGACATACTGCCCCATGACATTCTGATAAGTAAGTTAGCAAAAACTGGACTAGATGGAAACAGTATTAGGTGGATCCAAAACTGGCTGTTAAATCAGACACAAAGCCCATCAAGGGCACCTTCCCAAACTAGAGGGAGGTAACCAGTGGGGTGCCACAGGGTTCAGTCCTGGGCCCGGTGCTCTTCAGCATCCTTATTAATGATTTATATGAGCAAAATACAAGGAGAGATAATCAAATTTGCAGATGATACAGAACTGGATGGAATAGCAAACACCCTAGAAGACAGCATGAAGATCCCGGGCGATCTTGATGAACACTGGCCTGAAAGCAACAGAATGAGATTCAATAAGGGCAAGTGCCAAGTTCTCCACCTAGAAAAAAGAAACCAAATGCATTGATACAAGATGGGGAATATGTGGCTCAACAGAACTGAAAAAGAAAAAGATCTCAGCATAATTGTGGACAATAGACTAAACATGAGCCAACTATGCAATGCAAATGCCAAAAGAGCAAATGCTATTTTGGAATGCATTAATAAAGTACTATTTCCAAACACATGTAGGAGTTCCCCTATACTCCTCACTAGTCAAACCTCAACTGGAATACCATGTCCAGTTCTGGGCACCAAGATTTAAGAAAGATGCAGAAAGATTAGAAAGGGTCCAGAGGAAGGCAACAAAAATAATGCAGGGTTTGGAAGCACTGCCCTGTGAGGAGAAACTGAGAGAACTGGGCATGTTCAGCCTTGAGAAGAGAGACTGAGGTGGGGACATGATATTCCTCTATAAGTACCTCAAAGGCTGTCCCAAAGAGGAAAATCACGATCAATTCTTGCTGATACCAGAGTGTGGGACACAGAATAATTAATGCAAGTTGCAACAACCCAGATTCTGACTGGATAGCAAGAAGCGCTTCCTCACTGTCAGAGCAATTTGGCAGTGGAACCAGCTTCCTAAAGAGGTGGTGGGCTCTGCCGCACTGGAAGCATTCAAGATGTACAGCCCTCTGAGTGGGATGGTGTAACTTGGTGTCCTGCACTGAGCAGGGGATTGGACCTGGTGGCCTTGATGGCTCCGTCCAACTCTACTATTCTATGGTTCGATATACTCTACCCATGAGGAGCAGAGTGAAGGTGAGTGCACTGGCTCATTTTCTTCTAAATGTGGGGAGTGGCAGTCTGCAGCAGATGGCCTTCTCCATGCATGTAGGTTCTCTATGAGATTTCGCAGACATGGGGTCGCATCCAGTCAACCTGCAGCTCCAGATAGACTCCCTCTGGAAGAGTTCTTCTGAAGGACTCCCCTATTTCCTAGCCAAGGTCACTGTGGTTCCATCACAGGCCAGTTCAAGCTTGCCCAGTACTTTATCCGAAGTATTTGTTAACTATGGTGCTTTAGTTGAGATGTATTTCATATTTTGAAAACTATTTGATTCAAAGTACTTAGAGAACAGTGGTCAGTAAAGTGGTATAAATCTGCCAATTTTGTTTTCTTTCCGCTTCTCGTATTTACAATCTTAAATTTGGTTCATCTGGAAGTTGGAAATCATTTCTAATATTATACATGTTTGCCTAATACACCTATCTCTGAAAACATTTTCCTAACATATTGCATTTATGTACATTAATTTCATGGGCATATGCACTTTTGTAATGCATGGCTTCATTGAAGAACTGCATAGAAAAATTCTGATGGGAGTAAATTTTGAAAGAGAACTATGTTTGGATTGGCAAATTAATCTGCAAGTGAAAGAGTAGGTGAGTTCACATTAAAATGTGAGCCCAATGAATTTCAGTTCCTGGTCACCTGTCAAATGTAATCTTGATTGGGTATCCTGGTTGCGCTTCTATGACCCATGCACAATTTAGGGAATCCTTGTAGAACCCTGGCCATCCTGGAGACAGGATCATTCCACTTGCAGAAGTCAGATGACCACCACATGGAGCTGTTGATGGGAAAATGCAGGTGTTAGACCAAAAGACCAGTACAAAAAGCAAACTACAAGGATTTCTGTTTTCTGTACCCATTGTTTTTCTTTTGTGCATAGAAAGGGATGTGCTGTGTCTCTTTTACCATTTTATTAATATGTCAGTGCCCAAACTTTAATCCCCAAGTAGGGGATGTAGGAATCAGCAAAACCCATGTTTGCTGAAGTTCTCCAAATTCTACCCCAAGGTTTGTTCTAACTCTGGACTATGAGGAATTGCAGGTTTGTCTCCCCTGCACCACACTTTTCACATGAAGATCCACAACGTAGTATGTGCTGGAAGCTAGAAGAGAGATTGGAGATGACTGGAACTTCTTTGAGAGAATGTTCTTTCAGCTTTTTGAAGTACTTCTAGCTTCACATGAAGCTCCCCTGGTATGGGAGGGAGCAACTCAAATGTCGCTTCAAATTTCACTTCAGCTTTAATTTTGGACACTCACCTCCTAAACTTCCTGCTGAATCTCAATCATTTTGCTCATTCTGTTCTGCTTTTCATTTTTTCCTCAAAAGTTAAGCAGCACTTTAAATATTCTAGACAGAATGGTCCCTTATTTAATTAAAAAAGGGATGCTAATTACTGCTTGCATTTAATTGAGCTCACACTGGAAGGCGAGTCAAAGGCGAGCCAGAGAGATAGATGATAAAGAAGTTGCATGTTAATAGCAGTGGGGTTATCAAAGCTTCCCAAAGATGAAAAGCAGCTTTTAAAAAATATATTCTTTTTCCTCCTGCTCCACTTAAAGTGACAGAGAAGGGAAGCATACAAGAAAGTAGAGAAACATTTGCAACCAAACCAAGGACAGGGTATGGATGCAAATCAAAATAAACAAATGAAGAAAGCCACTAGCATTTTCTGACATTGTCAGTGATTTTCTGGAGTGGAAAAAGTTTCCTATACTGTAGGAGTCTTCTTGGTTGCTGCCCCCAGTCTCTGGAACTGCCTGCTGAGGGATGCAGGTTGGCCAGATCTCTTTAGTCCTGCCTACAGTAGGTGAACAAGTTTTACTCAGACAGGCATGTACCATGGATGCAAGTCTGCTGCTGAAAGGGGTTTCATCAGTAGGTGCAGTTCAGTTCTTTTATCTGTGTGCTTTTAATTTGCTTTACTGCCAATTTTTAATTAAGGTTTTGTTTTTCACCTGACTGTTAGTGTTGGCTGCCTTGAGGGCCGTTTTTTGGCAAAAAGGCAAGGATATCAATCAACGTAAGTAAATGCTTCCTGGAACTGAAGCGGAATTACTCAGAGACAAGAGCTTATACATGCGGGCACTGTGGAAGCAAGCAGTAACAACCCAAAAAAGAAAGCTGAGCTGAGAAGCAAGTGGTTGGTTAAACAGGGGTTCCAAGACCCCTGTTCTGGAACACCTTCTTTAATCAGAATGAGGACCGGCCAGAAGCTCGCATCAGCAGCTGTCTGCTAGCCGGTACTTGCAATTTCACCTTAGAGCCATCACCAGGTGAGATCCTGCACAGCAAAGAGCAGGCCTCCTGGAGAGCAATCGCATTGGGCTTCCCTGTCACAGTTCCTGGGTGGAGACATCCACATTTCCTCCTCTCTCCACTTCATAAGAACAGGGGCAGTCCTGGCCTTCACCAGGGGATTTGAGGATGCAGGAAAGGCTGGGCAATTATCCGTTTTTGCACTTAGCTCTTGCCTGTTTACCAACAGAAAGGGGTGCCATCTCAATTGCACACGCATGCACACCCACACACCGATGTTGGCAGACCTCCAAATGAGCAAGACAATGAAAACTACCTCTGTGTTTCCTGCCCACCAAATCCCCTTCCATACCCACATGGTGTGACGTTGCCCAGGGATATTAAAGACGCATGGCAGCCCGCCACTGGAATTACAGCTCAGGATTCCGGGATGTTTGTGTTCAGACATTTGCAAGGAGAGCATTCCACGGCATCCCTCTCAGAGAGCAGGCAGAAGTCTTTCAAATCCTAAAAGACTTCTTTTCATTTCCCTTTGTTTTCCTGGAGCAGGAAACGTTTGCACTCTTATGACAGCTTTGGGAGGAAAAGAAAGTCCTGCCACAGACTTTAGTTTGTCATCATGTTAACTCTTTTTCTATACTGATTTCTGCTCAGCCATAAGCAAGGGATGCAGGGTCTTGGATGACAAAACATCTAGCTCTTATAAACTTCAGATTTATTATTTATATATTTATTTAGTTTTATTTCTATATCACCCAGCAGACAAAATTCTCTGAGTGGTTCACAGTAGCATATTTTAAAAGTATATGTTGTGAGCGCAACCAGCTGGAGTTGTGGGTCAGACTAGATGGCCCGGGAGACCCCTTCTGACTTGCTCTGTTTCTTTGTTTCTATATAAATCATGCCTATTTAACCTATTAAAGCAGCATGCAAATTAGCAATTCAAAATTTAGAACCAGATAAAACAAAAAAAAAAAACAAAAAACAAAATTATACATTTAAAAGATCCTGTTAAGCCCTGCCTAACAAGCAGCAGGCCCCAGTGACTAATTAATGCCCTGCAATAGATGGCTTTGACCTGGCACTGAAAATATAGTAAAGTTGGAGACAGGTGGGACTCAATGGAGAGCTGGTTCCAGAACTGGGGGGCCACCACTGAAAAGTCTCTTCTCCTCGTTGCCACCATCCAAGCCTCCCTTGGAGGTGGCAATCAGAGAAAGCCTTGATCCAGAACTTGATCTTAGTGTCCAGTTAAATAGAGGCCAGGAGAGGTGGTCCATCAGGTGTCCTGGTCCCAAGCCATGTTATAAAAGCTAGAGTCTCACCCTTAGAGCAAATTCATGCCTGTCTTTCTCCAGGAGCATCTGCCATATTTGAGTGCAGAATGGCTCAGAACCATGCCCTTAGCAGAAGCAGCATGCACTGACGCGAATAAACCTTTTGAGCCGTGCACAGCACAGTTGCAAGTGAGTCAGGCTAAATCCTTTTATTTTCCCAATATTTTAAGATCTGATTGTTTTAACTGGGGTTTTATTGTTGGTTGGAAATTTTATTAGGATGCTGCATTTTATTTTATTTTATTTTATATTATATTGTTGTTAAACCATCTTGAGACCACGGTAAGGGACAGTCTAGAAAAGTTTTAAATAAATAAAAAAAATTAAATAATCTCCCATACTCAGGAGTCCAAACAAGGAAGGATCTGTTTGCTCTGATGCTTCTCTGTGGGGATTGCTGCTTGGATGTGATTGCAGTGGAATGAATTTTTCACCGGAGCAGCAATGAAGGGTGAAACTCATAAGCTGGGCACACAGGCTGCAGCTGAAACAAGATGATTCAGGGCAATGAGCTTCTTGCAGAAGCCTGTACCAGATTTCATGTGGTACAGTCTCCTCAGATAGATTCACCTGGTTCTGAGGAAGAGGTGGAGGGGCAGAGGGGTAAAAGCTTTGCCATTTCAGGCTTATCAGGTGAAGCTACCTGGACAGAGCATGAGAACCAGCCCAGCATGGAAAAAGGAGGGAGACATTTCAGAATTGGGTGGGGAGGAAACAGAAGGAGCTCCACAACCCCGGAAGGAGTCAACCGGCAAAACAAGCAAACCAAGGAAGAAGCACTCGGCATTCCCACAGTCTCGCCCTCAAGCGGCAAGAGCCACCCAGAGGGTGGAGTCAGGAGCTTTTGGAAGTGGGGGGAGGAAGTTTTGGTTTGCATTCAGCTGTGCACATGGGCATATGTTTCCCCCGCATCTCAAGGAGAGCGCAACTTTGATTTATGCCATTTTGTGACCTGTTAAGCTTTAGTAAAAGTATCGTGCTTCTAAAGTCTCATCTAATTCTGCTAGAGAGAGAAAAGGGACCCGGGGGCAGGGGGGCTTGCTCTCAACCTTCTGCTACTGGGTTCCGGAGCACTGTACCGTGTGTGCTTCCTGGATAGTCTTTCCGTTGCCCTTCCCTGGCTTCCCATTCCACCCCCCTTTTGACAATGAGCCACTGCGCATGCTCAGTTCTCATGGGGATTTTCGGTGCCCCCCCATTAATTCCTTTTTGGCCTATCTGCAAAGCTTGCAGATATCTCCTCCTCCTCTGTGAGTGGTACCAGTTTTGCTGCACAGGGGAGCACACTTGGGTAGAGAGCCTGCTGCAGTAGCTCGGGTGCTTGCTTGCACACCGGAGGCTCTCTTGCCCTTACAGTGGATCTCAAGTAGCAGATCTCGTAACTACTCCTGGTGTGGATACAAAGGACGCACAAATCAAAAGCCCTGGACCTGCCAGGCTCTCCGCATTCATTCTCGCTTGAGTCCGTATCAGGTTGTGAGTCTTACTTTCATTTTTTCTGTTCACATGCAAACCTGTATGCATTTTTATGCACATCTTTCCACTTGCGTGTATTCAATTGTGAGCATCTTTGAAACGCATGCATTCTTCTACCATAGATTAAAGCACATTTCTGTGAAATTTTCAAAAGTAAACATTTTCCCACATACAAATGCTGCAGAATGCATTTTGTTTGGTCCACAAGTTTGGAAACATATGGACCTTGACCATAGATAGCATCCGAACCCATATACAGTCTGGAAGTGTGAACTGAGTAAATCTTGACTGAAAAGTGAACTAAGACCATTTTCACATTATCCCTACACATTGCTGGATTAGATGGATCAGCTACACGTAGTCCAGAATTACGGGGAGAAGTTGCTGTAATTTGCCTCTGGAAGTCTTTCTTGTCTTACTATACACCAAAGAGGTTTAGAGGGATAGCTGGCAGAGCTCGTCATAAAAGCCTTTGCTTAAGCTATTGGCTATCTGGATTAGGAAGCGCTCAGAGCTCAGTCTGACAAGCCCCAGCAATGCCTGGCTTCCGTCTCTTGGCGGCCTGGGAGTGTTCCTAGCCCACCAGCCCCTCAGCCGTAAAAGCGCCTCCTGCCCAGGACACAACAGAACACACATGGAGATGCTGATCCAATCTAGGGCGACAAAAGGGCAGGACACGAGAAGAAGGGGATGCGGGACGGGCGCCTTTGCTGAGCTGACCTAATGTAGCTTCTACCAGCAGGAGCCTCTACACGCTAGATAACCTCGTCTTTGGCTGAAAAACAGCTACTCTTTTAATAACTTGAATCTCGAAATCGCTGCACACTTTCATTCATCCACACCAGTATTGTAGGTCAGTTGAAGACTTGGGTTCAGATGAGCCTGTGATTTTTTTTTTTTTTTAATAGCCCTCTTTGGCGACCACTTTCAAACCACACCAGAGTGAATGCGCCCACCAACAGCAAGGATGACAGGGAAGTTTTGAATCACTCCAAAGGCAGGCCAGACCCGAAAGTATTATGATCTTTGATTCTGCTGTCAATACCAGAGGCTGTCCAGGAAAAAAGAGTATTTGAGGTTTCGCCTGCTCCTACGTTCCCTTTGATTCAGAGTAGGAGGAAGCATGTGGAAAACGCCTTAAACTGTACCATGCCGTAAGTCTATTAGAAAAGCCATGCTGGGTCACAGGAACCTAAGCATGTAGGAAAAGACCAGAGGCCCGTCTGGGCAAGCATTCTGCCACCGCAGCAGCCACCCAAATGCACAAAATGAGGACAGTGGAGCCCCCCACCCCCGATGCACCCCAGCACTGGTCTAAAACTGGGGCCGATGTGTCGCAATCAGGAAGCGCCGCATGCTGACAGCGCTGGCTTTGCTGAACCTGCCTCGAGGCAAGGGTCATGGCAGAGGTCCCCCCGCCCGTGTGTGCTAGCCGTGCCCGGCTCTAGGAGCCTCTCCGTCTCTAAGCTGAAGAGCCGACTTCCGCTAGACATGCTTCCATGGCCATGTGGCCAGCGCAACTTGACGCTTTCTCACATGGAGGCTGTCCCCCTCCCGCTGAAGTGGTACCTGTTTGTCTACCTTCATTTGCGTGCTTTCAGACTGCCAGGTCGGCAGGAGCTGGAGCAGGTGATGGGACCAACTCCACTGTGCAGCACGAGGGATCCTAACTGCTGCCCTGCGACCTTCCCTCTGACAAGCTCGGCGCCTGTCCTGCTGAGCCACTGCGCCCCATTCCAGGAATGGGCCCAGCCCCCTTTGAAAGGCATGCGAGTTGGTGGCGAGCACAAATTCAACAGTTTAGCAATGCCACGTGTGGACGAGTATCGCTTTCCATCTGTCCTGAATAACATGCCACTTCTTTCTCAAAATACACATTTTTAAAAGTAATCCTTTTGAAAATTCATCTTGCGCTGAATTTGAGAGGCCATGTAAGAGGAGCAAAACCCAACAGACAACTAAGTCTCGGTGTGTGTATCAGACCAGGAGGTGTGGAATAAGACACCTCTTTGCAGCTCTCACAACGATGGAACTCGTTATGCATCCCTATGCTTATAAGGACACTGACAAACCAGCATGGCAGCTGACCTTCACATCTCAGGACAGCGTTGTCCCAAACCACGTTGCCTTCCTTCAAGACGCAGGTGACAGTTTCTGAGCCGTGTGTCCTGATGAATCCCTCATCACACAGGAAGGAGACAGAGCTGCCAAGCTGGAGACTGTCTCCAAACCGCTTCCCATTGACTGGCACTCCGGGATCCGGGCACTCGTTGTGTCTGAAGGCTGGAAGAAAGCAACAAGATAGCGGATGAACCAAAATCAAACCTGTAACTTTAACCCCTGCTCCACACCCACTATGTCTACCTTTAGAGACCAGTTTCAGGAAGCACACGCATGAGTGTGTCTATGTGTGTGGAATCACAAGAGATCTCGAATTGTACTAAGGGAAACCTGTATCACTCCTGCCATCTGTTAGCAATTCTGTCAGTCAGAGAAAAATACCCAGTGTGGAGTTGAAAGATACATCTGTGCCGACAGCGTTGAAGTGTGGGTGTCTGTCATCATTCTGAGGAATAGTTCCCACATGGGGGGGGGTAATTTATCCAGAAAGTGAGAAGCAGAGGTGACCCCTGGGGCGGCAGAACCTCCCACAATGCATTGCGATCACTTTTATGCCAGCTGTTTATACCCTGCTTTATATTATACAGATGAACTCAAAGCGTCTTGCAACATAAAAACAACAAGGCATCACACTATACATGGAAGCACTCAGGCCATCACATTCGTGCATTGCTAAACCACCCATCGCAAAAGTGCTGTGGGTGCTTCACCTATTGAGATTTTAACTGGCTTGACCCTGCTTAGTTTCCAAGATTAGGTGGGATTGTATTATATATTATAATAATATATGCAAGGGATGGCAGTTGCATGCCAAAAATGGTTACAAAGAACAAAGCAAGCAAAATTCTTTTCCATCTATACCAGCCAGATTCAAGAGGCAGCACATTCCTTGCATGGAGATGGCCATGCTGTGCTGTTTTGACATATAGAAGTCAATGTTGAGAAGCTCAGCCAGGGGAAAAAACAGCAGCACCCCTGATTTAGCACCACAAACATGGCTGAATAAGCAAGGACCCAAACCCAGAAATTTATGCTGAGCAAAATCCTCTATCTGGATGGACAAATTTGTCAGTTTCACTCTCTCCCATCCTTCCAAGCCATGAGCTCTGTTGTTCTGCTGTCTCTCTCTCTCTCTCTCTGCTACATTTCTACACTGCCCAGTTGCCAAAACTCCCTGGGCAGCTCTCGAAACATGCATTTCATGTATCTTGCAGATGGCAGTGTTTCTGTTAATTCACTACCAAATTCACTACCATGCCTCCTCTCCACCTCTTCTCTTCTTTTCCACAACGGCAAATACTTTGCTAATGAACATCCAGATCTGGTGTTCTCCCTCAGTTCCCATTGTGACCCAGAGTAACCTCCCCACCCCAGCCCAGTGAACAAATTCCACATCCACAGTCCTAAAGAGTAGGCATTAAGCCACTGGCAACACACACACACACAACTTCTTCTACAGGTTAGCTGACTTTGATGAACCTGTCCCTTAATCCACTACGGCAAATTATTTTTAATAATAGCTGGTTTGCAATCACCAACCAGAAATACCATTAATTTTGCAGAGCTGTTAACCACTGCTATAACAAAGGTCGTTCATCACTCCTGCCAAGCCAGTGTAATCATGTTCCTTTGAAAATTATAGGAGGGAGCAAGAGAGCAAATTGCTGAGGGAGGCTGGCGCTCTGCTGGAGCACAAAGGGCTCACATTTGGGAGGATGCAAAAATAATTCTTGTTCCCATCTTGCTCCATCCAGCCATGTTTATTCGACACATCCTTTATTTCATTATTAAATTTGCACATTGCTTACCACTGCAAAAAAGTCATCTTCAAGGGACTTACACATGCAATGCAGAAAAGTATGATTCATATACCAGGAAGACAACAACAACAAACCCAAAATCAATATAAACCGTTATCACCTCAATAATACAAATCCAAATACAAATGCCATTAAGAAAAACAGAATCTGAAGTGCAAATCAATGAGACTTGAGCTTGTCAAGATTTTCCAAATCCTCTTCGGAAGTCTATTCTCACACAACTCCATGTCAGATTATGAGCCGTGCAGGGGAGGGGCAGCGTGAAGATCCATGCGCATTTTTTCAAGTGTATGGAGCAATGGGGTGCATCTTTAAAACGTACTCACTTCCCATTGTTTAAAGTGCATTTGTGTGCCTTTTTCAAAAATATGCATTTTTTTCATGTACATGTTTCAAATACATGCATACTCTTGAATGCCTTTTCCAGTTCATCAATCATATCACGAGCTCAGACATGCATGAATGTTGACTACAGATTGCAATCTGCAGACTAAGTAAATCCTGATCAAAAATGCTTCAAAACACACTTCTGACACAATTCTTCACTCTTCCACCCCAGCCTGAAAAACTCCTCTCCAGAAGCAGTCTGCAAAATTTGTGCTGTTCATGGCTACTCTGTGGGCATCAGAAAGGGAATCGGTGAACACAAGATCTCCTGGTGGTGCCAATTCAAGCAGCATTGCAGAATTTAATAGATATTTTATGCAGTTGCAGAATGTTTGGAAGCTTTTTAGGAATAGAGTGATTTGAGCTTTCTAACCATGTACAAGAAGCAGAGAAAAGGGAGAAGCTTTGCTTTGACCTGCATGCTTGTAACTTCAACTCTTGAGATAAAAAAACATTTCTGTTATTGTAAAATGTGGCTGGTTATGTTTATAAAAGCAATGTGGAATGAGCAACCTTAAAAATTATTATGCACTTAGTTACATTTTTCTCTTGTTTTTTGACATGCAAAAATTTCTGGCAGACTGTCAAATGGGTTCTGGGGCAATTCCCCTATAAGAAAAGTTGTAGGGATAGAAAAGAAAAGCCAAATAAGTGGGGACATGACAAGGATACATCAAAGGCTGGATCATGTGGGGAAAGAGCACCGGGAAACACTTTTCTTGTCTCTCATCCTGAAGCAGAGAATAAAGAAGATTCAGCACAGATAAAAGGAAGGACTTCACCTGGCAAAGGGTTAACAGGTGGTATTTGCTCCCACGAGATGTAATACCAGTCAGTAATTCGGTTCCCTTTCAGCAGAGGATTATATAAAGTCACTGAGAGGAAGGCTCTCGCAGCTCTTCGTTCTGATGGCTCTGTGCTACCTGAGCTTCAGCGGCCACCTGCAGTCCTGGAGCACAGGGGGTCACTTCTGTTGGACACACGTGGCCCCCTTTCCCCCACCACCCCACATCTCACAGGTGGCTGAACAGAATTTGGCTGCAGGCATGAGTGGTCTTTGCAAATTAAATCCCACCCCCTCTGCAGCTAACACTGTGTGCCTTTAGATGGAGCGCCTTAGGGGCAGATTTAGCTGCAGTGAATGAACTTCCACAGGACTGCACAATGGCTGCCCGTCTGGGTGACTTTAAAGGGAAAACTGGAACATTCCAGGAGGAGGTGGCTATCCATGGCTAATGGTCCTGCTGGCCATATGCCACCGCTGCTCGAAGCTGCGTTCGCCTTTCTGCTGTTGATCTGCTCTTAGACATTTCATACACCTCCCCGATGGCCTGGTTCTGCCCATGCAAGTTGGGAGTAGTAGCCCAGTGCATATGGAGGGCACCCTGTTTGGGAAAGCTATTGTGGAATGGAAATACAAAATAAAATAAAATAAAATAAAATGTCCCATCTGAGTCCCCTGACCCAGCTCCTTCTATCTTCTGGAGGATTTTGCCTGCCTCCACTCCAACTCTGAATAGGGATGAGTGTGACTTGGCCACAGAGTGGACCCAAAAGTAGCCCTACACAGACCTAAAACTCTGGGTGCTGCTGAGGCTGCTGCAGATTCTTTAAAGGATGCATTCAGTCGCAGAAAGAGGACTGTGCCTGAGAGTCATCGCCCTGGAAGAAGGGTGGTGATCTTTCCGCTGCACGGTTTTCCCAGACGGAACCCTGCCTCCTGCCCCTGGAGAAGCTGTGGGCCCCACAAAGCCACACATTTGTGTGCCCCATGCTGGTCCCTGTCAGGGCCGCCTCTCCCTTTGCTTTTGAAGGCAGGTGCAGATGGATTTCCCAATAGCTTTATTATGGTAATGCGAATCCGCAAAGCCAGAGATCAATAGCGCAAAAAAGAAGCTGAGTTAGAATCTAGATCATCAGTACATAAACAGAATGCAATCTCATGAAAAGATGCCGATTCCTGACTGAAGGTGGCAGTGGGGAGGGGGATAGGGAGGACCCCCCCCCCAGCTCAAATTTGCCTCTAAAGTGGTGCTGGTTGCTTCATAGCTAACTGCTTGGATCCTCTTGCCCTTCTTCACTGATGTTCTTCTCGCAATGGACGCCTCATCCCGGGATCTGCCTCATCCATTTCCCCTCCTGCTCCTTGTTGCAGTTTATCTGGCTTCCAACATCATTTGAGGAGGAGTGGCTCTTCTGCCCTCCCTGCTTGGCTCTGGCTGAGCTGCCCTTAGTGTTTTAGCTGGAAGTTCACCATCTTTTCCTCATCTGGATTACAATTCCTTTCCATATCCCTTTTGCAGCTCCAATAGGCCCAAACTCTCCACTCACCCGTTTGCACTTGCATGGCCAAACTCAGTATGGGCGGGGTGGACTCGGACCAGGGGGGGAACCAGACCTCGACACCCACCAGCATCGTGGCTGCAGTCTGACCCCGGGAGTTGCACTTACCCCATGGAAAGGATGGCCTGATCATGAATAAGTCACAGCAGCCTGTGAGCTGCCCATACACCCAGCTCTCGAGTAGCTTTGGCTAGGGGTGTTCAGACTCCATTCAATCTCTCTCTTTTGGATCATCATGTGTATTTCATTCCATTGCATGCTCATTAGCAGATTCAGATATTTCTCCCATGGAGAAGCAGGCAAAAAGCCCACCCCAATTTACAGAATTCTTTGGGGCACGGAGAATTCTGTGCATTTTCCTCAGCTCAGTGCACAAATGATGAGCAGTGTGCATTCAAAAAAAGATTTCCACAAAGCTGAGGTTGGAGAGCATAAAGCATTGCATTTTCAAAGCACGCATATATCAGTGCATTTCCAGCAACATAAGTATTTTTGTGCAAACAAATCTGCACAGAATAGTGACAAATAAAATAAAAATGGTCCTGGTGCCCGAGACTTGAAAGGGCAGCAATTAAGGAACTAGAAAAGATCATCAAGTGTAAAGATCCTTTATGTTTTTCTGGCATCCAAGACCCAGATCATCCAAACCACTGTATACCTAATCACAATGCAGGGGTGTGAACACTGGACACTGAAAAAAGTTGGCAAGAAGAAAACCAATGCTTTTGAAACATGGTGCTGGAGGGGAGCTTTGAGAATACCCTGGACTGACAGAAAAGCAGACAAGTCGGTCCTGCATCAAATCAAGCCAGAGCTTTCCCTGGAAGGAAAAATGGCAAAACTGAGGCTGTCACACTTTGGGCGCATCATGAGAAGGCGAAACTCTCTGGAGAAGTCCATCATGCTGGAGAAAGTGAAGGCACAAGATGAAAAGGAAGACCAAATACGAGATGGAATAACGCCATAAAGGGGTCAGAGATTGCTTGTTGACACATAACAATGCAACAACAACGTTGTACAGACATCAGCATCTGTACTATTCTAAATATTCTGGTCTGCTGCCCAGTCATTTGAACCTGTTTGAATCCCTTGCAGACTTCTCTGACACCTTTAACTTTGCCTGCTCATATATAACCAGGATTTTAAACAATATTGACATAAATCTGTACCCAGGGCACTCAGTTTTCCCAGGCCAGAAAAACGTGATGCAGACTGTAAGGTAAGTTAAACATTCTCAATAACTGTAACAAGATTTTTATACACTGCTATTAAATATAATTTGATCTATTTTTAACATGGATCATAACAGAAGAGTATGTTCTGGGTTTCAGTTTTTCTGTGTGAATGGATTGAGCTTAATTGCATGCTTAATTTTCAGTCTGTGTGCTATTTTCAGTTTCCCCGAGGAAGAAGGCACATGTTTGGGATGCACTGGGAATTCAGGGAAATTTTTAAACTCTCCTTGGGCCAGCTGCCTTTTCCCTTTCCCCAGCTCACACTAAGGTCTTGCTCACATCCTCATACTCTGATGGATATGCCCCATCCCAAAAGCGTATTATTCCTCCAAATATTCTCTCTGAAAGAATATTGTTTCCTTGAACCCGCATGTTGGAAATAGCAGGCAGGGGCATTCATGGAAAATAATAAAAAATAAAACTTCCATACAGTGGAGGGAAAAAAACTGACTTGAACTCCAGCTTGAACACATAACCAGGCAAAACAAGTAAGTATCATATTTTAGTCTGTCTTGTAGCTGCAGTTTATGCTCTCCACCGGCCCCCAGAGCCTCAGAAGCAGCTGCTTCCAGGTTTCAATCTGGCCTTCAGCATCCAGAAGCTGCTACCCTGAACAATAAAAAGTGGGTAGAATGGCCCCCTGTGCCACCAATCCATGCAACAGACGCCTTGATGTTCTGCTCACTTACTGGTGAAGGTGATATTGAAGCCTCGTTTCTCAGTGGAGTGGTCAGTCTGAAATTCCAACCTGGCGACATGGCCACTGCTGGTCAGGGAAGAGGGCAGCTGGCTCCCAGAGAATGTCCCCAGCACAGGCGATTCTGCAGTCCCGCCATCTTTGACGACCAGGAAGTCAAACTGGGGCTCCACATCAAAATCGTTAAAGGCCAGGTGGATGCGGCTTTCAGGTTTTGCAATGATCAGCCAGACACAGTGAAGGCTGCTGCCATATTCCTCAGGGTAGTTTGGGGAAAGGACAATACCAGAAGGGGTGGTGAAGTTGAAGAAGCAGGAAACTGCAACGAGAGACAACAACAACAACAGCAGTGCTTGTTAGTGTTGTGAGCCGAGTGCGACCTGCCAGCTGCACCAGTCTCACCAGCGCTTCTTGCCAGACATCCTTATTTTACATGTACGTTTCTGAGCATATGCAAAGCAAAATATTGAACACTCTCTGGCCCCCTTCACCCTAACCCTTCTGTACCCATCCCTGCGGGGAGAAATGCTGTGGAAGCGACAAGCCTTCACTCCTTACTTTAAGATCCCAACTGGGCCACCCTACAACTGTGATGATGGACTATTGGTCCACCTCCTCAGGCGGCTGGAGTTCCCCATCCAATAGACTCCCCATCTCTAAATCTCTCCCCTTGGGATGCTGTTGCTCTTCTTCATTCCCGTGGGCGGGTTGACTGGGCCCCTCGGCTGCCCTTCCACTAATCTCTTCCCTAGCAGGCCCAGAGCGGTCTGCAGGGCCTTGGACTGAAGCTGGAGTTGAGTCCTTTTCAACAACCATCTCATTATCAGAGTCTGAGCTGTCAGTCCTGCCAGGACAGTCCAACTCCCTTTTATACATCCCATTCTCAGATCTGAGCTGTCGGGCCAGCCAAAAGGGTCAGTGCCTGGGCAGCTTGCCAGAGCATGCACACATAATAGTTAGTCCTGGTCAATGTCACAAAACCTCAGGCAGGGTCCTGAGGAGGACCATGGGGAAGGCAGTCTTTTTCTTGTCCAAAGCTCCATTCCTGCGTGGGTTCCTCTTGATTCTGACATGTTTCTTTTAACATATTATGAAGGACAATAACCTAAGGATGAAGACCCCTCCCCCTGTCTTTACATGATTATGGCAGCTAGTACTTTATATTAAAATATTGGAAAACAAGCCATCCATCCAGGCTGTCTTCTACTATGAGTAATAGCACTGGGGCATGGCAACTGCGATTGAGCTGAACTGTGGAGGTGGCTTCACACTAGCTTGGAAAAGAACTGGAGAAGACTTAGAACATTTTGGAATGACACACACATTGAAATGCCTGGTGATCTCCTTCCCTGATACAAGGAGACGTCTGAGTTACAACAGATGGATTAGTACGAACAATTTTATATGGATGTTGCATAAGCTTCCTTTTAGCCTGAAGTGCCTGATCTTGCCTAATCCTGAAAACTAACCAGGGCTGGCCTTGGTTGAAACCTGGACGGTGACTTAATGTTGTGAACTGGCCAGAGATCTTCCACTACAATATAGTAATTATATTGTAATTACTGTTGTAATTGTAAGCCGCCCCGAGGCTTCGGCGAATGGGGCGGCATAAAAATGTTTTAATAAATAAATAAATAAAAATAATTATCCATCTTAGATAGCTCAAAGCTATCTTAAGTTCATTTTCAGGTAAGGGGCTTTCAGACTGGCAATTTAATAATTGGAGGGAGTGATCCAAACTGGCTTAAAACACAGTAATTCTTGTAGAGATATGCAGATCAGCACATCTTTTCTGCATTTTCACTCCCTCGCTCCCTCCCTCCTTTCCTTTGCCACAAGCTGGCCATGCAGTGGAGCTGCAGCGACTGCGCACCCATTCCTGCTCTGCGTCCTGGGGGCACAACCCCATGGCAGCCCAGCAGTGTCCAGCTGGCCATGGAGCCGCATCTCTGATGTTGAAAATATACTCCGAGATCAGAACTGGAACTCCATCCTTGGAATGCCCTCCTTCCACCCGCACATCCAGTGCTTTTCTTTCAAGCTGGCGATGACTCCGAGGTTGGAAGACCAACCGTGGAACCAGAGGCTCGAAGGAGTTCCGGGGGGCATGAAGTGGGGGAGTAAGGCTGTCTCAGGAGAGGACATGTCCTGGAGATGCTTCCACCTTTCCTCCTCATTCACTGGGGCAAAAGATTAGATTAGATGGCTGAAACTGGCCACCTCAATTGTTTGCAGCTGGGAGATGCAGGGAGGCAACCTGACCCTCCACGCTCCTTCTGCCCTCTAGTAGATGTCCACAATCTTTCAAATTCAGGTTGTGGTCAGCCATGTTACTGTCCAACTGTTACAAGATTACAATAAAATGAAGTTGTCTTACTATTTCCTTCAGAGAAAAGACATGTGATGGTGGGTGGGGGGTGGGGAAGTTACATAAATGTGTCACCTTCTTCTTTTCCATGTGTTTTGGGGCCCTAGTGGTGATGGTTCTTCTAGGACTGCTGATGGCTACCAGGTTCCATTCCCTCTGCCCACCACTGTCCCCAGAATAAGCTAGAACAGGCTTTCCAGCTTGGTGATGTTTGGATGTCTTGGACAACTCTCAGGATCCCTCAGCCACATTTGGAGAGACTAGGCTGGGGAAGGCTGTAGTAGAACAAAGGCAGGACGTCCTTCTGCCATTTTAACTTTGTCATGACAGCATGTCACTATGTAACATGGTAAGGAAGACTCTTCGTTCCCTCAGCCACTCCCTCAGATCGTTTGAAGATCTTCAGGACTGTCAGGATACCGAAGAGCACCATTGTCAGCAGGAGTAATTTTAGCTTCTTTTCCATCTACCCCCACCTCCCCCAAATATCACTGGGATGCCACTACTAACTCTGCTGCATGAAAAGGGAGGGGAAATCAAGGGAGGCGTTGCAGCTGAACCCTTGTGAGATCTTCTCAACAGGGCTATGAACCATCACTTCCCTTGCAACAAATACCATTTGGGGGGATGGTTTGGTGAGGTAGAAAGGTCCAACATGTTCATGCATGTTTATTATGCAGGCTGCTGATGTAGCACAGCTGGTTGGCACATTAAAATTTCCCCAGGAATTGGTGGGACATGGAAAACAGCATCATGAAGATCCACCAAGAAAAGCCAACTCCTCAGCAGCTTGTCTCTGATATCCTGCCTGCCTGCCTGCCTTCCTTCCTTCCTTCCTTCCTTCCTTCCTTCCTTCCTTCCTTCCTTCCTTCCTTCCTTCCCAATCAATGACTCTAGGAAGGTGGACATTCTGATGCATTTAAAGCAGACCTCTTGGAGAACACAAAAGAATAACAACAATTCTCTCACCACTGGCTTTCCTACCCATCTCATCTGCTGATTTCGGCCTTCATCCAGTGAAGACTAGGTGACATAGATCAAGCTGAACACTTAGGGTCCTGCCAGGTACCATATTGCAAGGAAAATGAAGGGATCCATTTGGTGGGCATCTATGAGGCCTGACGGCAGGCCTGGGGAGTCTTTGAGATGATGCTATCAGTGCCCACCCCTCTCTAAGGCAAGGGGAAGATGACATTCTTTCTCTGCACGCTCTCCAGTACCTGCTTATTCAGGGAGAGATGCTGACTAGGCAGGTAGCATGGAGGGGGAGCACAGCCAGGAGGATAAGAACATTATAAGGGTGATCTTGATCAACTTGAACAACGGGCTGAAAGCAACAGAATGAGATTCAGTAGGGACAAGTGCCAAGTCCTCCACCGAGGAAATGAAACCAAAGGCATCGATACAAGAAGGGGAATACGTGGCTCAACAGGACTGAAAAAGAAAACATTCTTGGTGTTATTGTGGACAATAGGCTAAACATGAGTCAACAATGCAATGCAGCTGCCAAAAGAGCAAATGTCATTTTAGGATACATTAACAGAAGTATTGCTTCCAAATCACGGGAAGTATAGTTCCTCTATACTCCTCACTAGTCAGACCTCACCTGGAATACTGTGTCCAGTTCTGGGCACCAAGATTTAAGGAAGATGCAGGTAAATTAGAAAGGGTCCAGAGGAGGGCAACAAAAACGATGCAGGGTTTGGAAACACTGTCCTGTGAGGAGAGACTGAGAGGACTGGGCAGGTTCAGCCTCAAGAAGAGAAGGGGCATGATATCCCTCTATAAGGACCTCAAAGGCTGTCCCAAAGAGGAAGGTCAATATCTCTTCTTGCTGATGCCAGAGTGTAGGACACACAATAATAAATTCAAGCTGCGACAACCCATATTCAGGTTGCACATTAGGAAAAGTTTCTTCACTGTGAGAGCACTACAACAGTGGAACCAGCTGCCCAGAGAGGTGGTGGGCTCTCCCACAGTAGAGACATTCAAGGAGAACCTGGACAGCCCTCTGAGTGGGAGGGTGCAAGTTGGTGTCCTGCAACAGCAGGGGGTTGGACCCAATGGCCTTCCTGGCCCCTTCCAACTCTACTCTTCTATGATTCCGTGAGAAGAAAAGAAAAGCCCTGCTGGATCAGGCAAAATGTCCATCTAGTCCAGCACTCTGTACACAAGGTGGCAAGTCAGTTGTCCTCAGGATCCCTCCAGCAGGATGGGTGCAAGTCCTCCTCCTGCCCAGCTCCTCAGCAACTGGCATGCACAGGCACTCCACCACTGGTAAAGGCGATAGCACGAAGTCAGCAGAACTCGTAGCCACTCTTAGCCTCCTCCCACATGAATCTGCTCAATCCCTTTTTGGCAGCCACCATCACTTCTCATAGCAGCAAAATCCATAGTTTAACTGAATCCTGTGTGAAGAAGTCCTTCCTTTTATCAGTCCTTTTATCAGTCCTAAGCCTCCCACCTTATCCCAGGTTCAAGTGTCATGGGAGAGGGAGAGAATGTTTCCTTCTCTACTCTCTCTGCACCATGCATTATGAGCTCCCTTCACAGGGGATCTGCTTTAGCCCCCTGATCATTTTTGTTGCCCTTCTCTGTACTTTTCCCAACTCAGTAATGCCCTTTTTCAGGTAAGGCAACGGGAACTGAAGACGGTGTTCCAAGTGCAGTGGCACCAACGATTTGTATAACGGGAATAAGATCTTGGCAGTTCCACTCCTATTCCATCCCCAGGGGTGCCTAGCAGGCAGTTTGCCATCTGCACAGCATTTTCATCAAGCTGTCCTCTTCTGCCCTGAGGTCCCCTTCTCGCTCAGTCACTGCCGGCCCAGATCCAATCAGTGTCTGCCTGCAGTTGAGACTTGTTGCTCCAACATGCATTACTCTACCCTCATGTATATCCCAGGGTCCCAGAGCTCAGCAGCGCACCCCTTGCAGGGTGTGGGCTTTGCCAGCTGAGCATCTCTGCTGCCCCAGGGCTGGTCCTGGAACCCAGGTGGGCAGGACAGATGGCTCTTTTGGACTAGTGATCTCCGTCTCCCCCAGATGTGCTGCGAAGCACCCTCCGCTGGAAAGCACTGCTTTAAATGATCCACAGAGCAGCTTTAATGCCCAGCAAGTGCAGAGCCAAGGCTTTGCTGTCAGTAGGCCAAGAGCAGCAATATCTCATCTGGACAAGGCTGTGTCCAGGGCTTAAACCAGTTCAACTATCCTGCCAAGAAAATCTTGGCAAGATACTCTTTCGGCAACCTCTGTGGTGACTTTTTAGGCCCCTGTGCATTTGCCAGCTCTGCTTCTTGTCCGTCTGGGATTCCCCTCATGTCAGTGTGGGCCAGACTCCATCTCCTCGCTTCTGCGGGGGACCCCCTTCCTGGGGATCTGTGCATGCTGAGACCAAGGGATGGAGCAAAGTGATATGGTTGCATCACTCCACCACGGTAGTCGGGTGCAGCTGAACTTGAGGGTGGCTTCTGCACCCATCCACGAAGTGGGACCCAGCTGTGCTGCCGCCAGAGGATCTGCTCTCGCCATGGCCAGCCCCGCAGGTTTCACTCAGAACAACTGGGGCTTCCTTCAGTTTTAATCCACAGATATTATTTGTGCAGATGTCAACACAAGCCATCGATGGCCAGAGAACGCACAAGAGTCCCCATAAAGTGGGGAGGGGGAGGCCAGTGGCAGATCTAAAAGGCTGTGGGAACAAGCACTGAGGGGGCTCTGGCTCTCCAGTGGGAATGGATTTCCTAAAATAATCCGGTTGGGACATCAAAAGCCTTCCCCTCATAAAATTCCATTCCCTCACGCAGGGGAAAATGCGGTCCTCTCACTCGCACGTCGGCACACACACACATGCACAGAACAGACCTAGGCAGGGCACTAGCCATGTAATATCTGGCTGCAGCTTATCTTTTAATTAGTCAGATGCAGGGTAATTTTTGTAACGATACGGCATGCACAGGCACTCTATAAGCAGCCCTTTCCCCGCTGCCAGGGCCCAGTGATAATAATCTGTTGTTATGGAAACTGCAGGTAAATGACCCTAGAAGGATAGGAGATGGCACGATCAGGTGACTCACTTGTGTTCCCTCTTCTGATCAGAGAGAGGGAGGAAGCTGAGTGAGAATGTAAAACGAGAGCAGCATGGGGGACACGCGTGGAGGTTCTGGGGGGACTGGGCCAGCTGATAGCATTGGGGTGCACATGTCCCACTTTTGGGAGCTTGGAACGGAAGCACCGGATCAGGCGGTCGGATGGCGTGTACAAGCCAGAAGTGTTCAATGTTTTTTCAGCCCAAGACTCAAATCCAATTTAGGAGAAGTTTTGCAGCCCACATGCCAGAGGTGCCCCAGGCTGAATGAAAAAGGCAAAGGAGAGGTTACCAAAAATTCCAACCTAGTTTAGCTTAAAACTCTCATTGTCAGTAAATAAGGCACGGCAACTTCTTGGAAGTGAGGTGGGGCACTGCAGTAGTGAGGAAGCCTAGAGATTGGGCAGCAGAAGCCCCAGTGGCAGGATTTGGACCCATGGAGGGCTGGCTGTCTCCTGCTAGCCTGAAGTTCAATGCTTCTGGCTGAGGTTGTGCTTCCACCTATGCTCAGTCCATCTGTTTGCCAACAAACCCAGCACCAAAGAACCACAAGCCTCCAGCTGACCTCCTCCCAAAGAGACTAAACTCAGGTTCCCAGAACCTCCCAGAGCCCTTAGAAGGCCATTCAGCCGCCTATAAATTCGGAAATAAATAACTGCAATGCCCAGTGCTTGGAGCACTGCAACACAAGAGCCACTGGGTGCAATTATGAGCTTCCACAGTGGTGCATCCGGAAATGCAGGCACCTTTCTGCAGCCATCCAGGGAATGAGCCTAGAATTTCCACTTTTCACACGATCCAGGTGACCATGGTCCCAGTTTGGATACTTGCTGTAGTGTTGTGACAGTGCACACTGCACACGCTTGCAGAAAGGGGGCAGGAGAGGGCGAAAACATTCCACATAGTGCACCAGAAGACCATGGACAGCAGCATGCCACATTACGGAAGTGACACAGAGAAAATGACACTCAGATGCTGTTCCAAATGGCGAGTGAACAAGAGAGTTCCCACTCATAATATGCACACCTTCAGAGCGTTCATTTCCCATTAAGAGTAGGCCAGTGTCTTCAGCTAACGAGGTGTGAAGCCAGATGGCAGAAAAGTAAAAGCAATTAAGAAAAATGCTTAGAGCGCAACACCGAATATGGATCCGCCCCCCTGCTATCGAGAGGGAGGTTTCCCTGCATTTCATCCAAGGGGGTCCATTTGCTTCTCATAGCAAGGAACTGCTTCATGCAGCACATGGCAGCTACCTTGGCCATCCTCCTCCAGGCACATCTGCCTTCCACGCTTCCCCTCCCAGTTCACAGTTCTCATCCGTTCCAGCAATGCTCTAGCATGGAAGTCCCTTTCATGGTAATAGCGAAATTGGGAGGGGGGGCATTTCCTCAAACACATAATTCCATCTGCTTCCTCAAACATATAATTGCATTACTATTTATGTCACTGCTTTCCTCTTTCACTCTCCACCTCATGCCCAATCCTTCTCCAAGATTTCTGATGAGCTCCTTTTAGTTTTTAAACCCTCATGGCCTCAGTTCCTAGATGACTTGAGATTGCTGGACTGGCCCTTTCTAGACCAACAAGAAAGAACCTGACATGGGAATGAGCTCCTTGGGTTTGGGGAACAATGGAAGACATGATGCAGAGCAGCCAGCCACCCCATACCAGCGAAGCAGAGGCAAGCGATCTCTTATGGAAAGTCTCCAGGGACTGAATCTTCTGCAGCGGCATCCATTTTTTTAATTAAAAAACCTAGCATTTGGTGCATTTGGTGCACATGTTGGAACCTTGATTATTTGCAGTGAAGCAAGAAGACTGCTGCAGAGACACAGACACCTCTTCCCTGTGGGACGTGGCACGCGAGATGTCCCTGGAATGAGTAGCAGCTTCCCCACTAAAAGTGAGTAGACACTCACAGCACATTTTCCGATGCCAATGGCACGGAGCTCTTATCCAGTGCTGTTGCTTGTTGAGAGTTGGCAGGGGTTCCCGCACCCCTGCTGGCCTCCATTTTTAAGGCCTCGTGGAGAACGGGTGAAGTTCCAGAGGACTGCAGGGTGGCGTCAGTGGTCCCAATTTTCAAAAAGGGTAGTAGAAGGGAAATGGGGAATTACAGACTGGTTAGCCTTACGTCCAATGTAGGAAAAACAATGGAAAGGCTCATAATAGAGAGAGATGTGGTAATGCTAGATAGGGAAGGGAGGCTGACAGCCACACAACACGGCTTCCGCAAAAACAGGTCCTGCCAGACAAACCTTGTGGAATTCTATGCCAAGGTTTCGAGATGGCTGGATGGAGGGGATGCAGTGGATGTGGTTTACCTGGATTTCAGTAAGGCCTTTGACAAAGTGCCCCATGATATCCTGGTGGAGAAACTGAGGAGTTTTGGGATACACCAAAGCACTGTCCGGTGGATTAGGGCATGGTTGACTGACCAAAAGCAGAAGGTTACCATTAGTGGGGAATCATTGGGATAGTGGCCAGTGACAAGCGGGGTCCCCCAGGGCTCTGTCCTGGGACCGATCTTGGTTAATCTTTTCATAAATGACATGGAAGAAGGGGTGAACAGTCTGCTGATCAAATTCGCAGACAATACTAAAACTGGAGCAGTGGCCACAACTGAGGAGCAGGTACTCCAGATCCAAAAGGATCTGGACAGACTATGAAAGTGGACAGGAGACAACAGGATGGCGTTTGATGTGGATAAGTACAAGGTCTTGCACTTGGGGCATGGAAATGGGTGTCATAAGTACAGGTTAGGGGAAAAGTGGCTGGAGAGCAGCACTTGTGAAAGGGACCTCGGGGTGCTGGTTGACTGCAGGCTAAACATGAGCCAGCAGTGTGATGCGGTGGTCAAGAGGGCGAATGCCATCCTTGGTTGCATAGCCAGAAGTGTGGCTTCTAGATTGAGATAGGTATTACTACCACTCTATATGACTCTGGTGCGCCCACAACTGAACTATTGTGCTCAGTTTTGGGCCCCTCGTTACAGGAAGGATATAGCCAGGTTAGAGTCAGTGCAGCGTAGGGCCACAAGGTTGGTGGCTGGTTTTCAGGGGATGGGGTATGAGGCGAGACTGAGGGAACTGGGTCTCTTCAGCCTGGAGAACAGGAGACTCAGAGGGGATCTGTTGGTGACATACAGGTATGTGAGGGGGAGTCACACGGAGGTGGGTAGAGACCTGTTCTCCCCTGCAGAGGAAGGCAGAACCCGCTCCAACGGAGCGAAGCTCAGGGAACCCAGGTTCCATTTGGATGCCAGGAAGCACTTCCTGACAGTTAGGACCCGAGGGTGTGGAAAGGGCTTCCACAAGAGGTCGTTGAGGCCCCATCAGTGTGGGTGTTCAAGGATAGGCTGGACATGCGCATGGTGGGCATGTCATGAGCGGAGCCTAGACTAGATGGTCAGACTAGATGGCCCAGGAGACTCCTTCTGACTCGCTCTGTTTCTATGTTTCTGTTTCCTCCTTTTGCCCATTCAGAGTCACAGACCCTCCTTGCAAAAAGTTTTTCATCCACCAAAGTGTTCTCCAGAAGCACAAGCAGGAAGAAGGAATCATTTGTTGAATGAGCTGTTTGTTGAACCCAATCTGATATTTACTTCTAGGAACTCTCCTTGCGACCATATTTGTGCCCCATCTTTTCAGGAGGGGCCTTTTGGAAATGAGCAGCCTCCTCGAGCTGTCAGCATCACATATCATGGGGTCAAGAGCCATACCCACCTCATCTGTCTCCAAGAAATCCCCCTGTTCCAGCCCCACCCTGACCCCCCATGATAGCTGCATGTCTTGGCTATTCTCAGAGGCTGCGGGAACACCTGAGGAGCCTTTTCTTCGGGTAAGCACCTCCACTTCTCTCATTGCAATGGCCGCGATGGGCCCACATTCCAAGCCACCCGCCACTCCTCCCCCTCCCCCTCCCCTCCGAGTCCAGATCAGCACGCTCCGGGAATGTGTGCCAGGAGCAACTGGCCCCTTGCTCCCAAGACTACCTGCAGGAATCCCAGAAGAGCCCTGTGCGTGCCTTCCTGATCTGGTGCTAGGTGTGAGAAACCCACATGGCCTCACCAAAGAAGAGCTCCAAAAGACCCCAGCTTCAGTTCTGAGGTTTGAGCTGGCATGCCAGTTCCTGCCCCTTTGCCCACTCCGAACAGGAACAGGGAGTGAGCCATTCCAGAAATACCTCCTTAGACTTCTCTAAGTGGCCAGCAGCTTCTTTTCCAGGCAAATTTAATGAGGCTTAAAGGGATTTGTTGGACATCTGCAAGAAGTCAGTTGGCAGATTCTGTACATGGCGGTGCAATTTTGCTACCTGAGTCCAACATGGAATCCACAATGACTTTTAAAACACATAGGTCCCTCAAACAAGATACAGGCAATTACTGCTCAACCCTGTTGCACTTACTACAAATACTCCTTCACTGGCAGCTGCATCTCAGAATCTGATGTCTGAAGGAGCTTCTACCAGGAAGTTACTTTCATGCAGTGGGGACGGGGGACTCTGGTTGATCTGTCTGTCTGTAACTCCATGCCACCTGTTAGTCAAGATAACTCTCTGAGTGGTTTACATAATCAATGTAATGTCACAATCGAATGCCAGAGGAGCTGCACACCCACTCTGGACTTTAGACTGACCTTCAAAAGAACTGTCTGTGCTGCTGAACCCTAGCCCCACAATAGATTCACCACCATGGAAAGCTCTTTAAACGTTCCAAGTAAAATCCACAAGGGATTTAGAGTCTTGTGACATTGGAGCCACCAATCCCCAGTGCTTTCACACAAAGAGACCTGGCATCGAAGACTCTAAAGTTGAGCCTCATCATCTGATACCTGAAGCCCCTTTCAGACCTCTCTGTCTTTCTGTCTCTCTTACACACACCCTTTGGGTGGCATGTTCATGTTAACCATTGCCAGAAAACTCTTCTTGGAGAAACCTGGTAGCAGTTCCCTACTGCATAATATCAGGCATCATCGCACCCAGAGGAGGAGACGTCCATAAGACTTCCAGTTGTCAAGCCATGGGACCCAAAAATGTATCACTTTCAGGTTGGGCTCCAGGAATGAGTGGCACTGGTAAAGGATGTTGTAGAAATGCAAATTAGGGGGGTCCCTTTGCTTCAGAAGAAGGCTATGCTTTCATGGCACAATTCTGAAGCTATAAGGTATTTTCACAGACCCAGAATTTCTGTAAATTCTGTATCCAGAATTTCTATGCCTTTGGAACTCCCTCCTAAAGGAAACCTGCCTGTCTTCCCTGCAATGTCCTTCTGCCCCTCAGTCCAGAGGTGCTCAGTCTTAACTTGCTCATGGGCCTTTGAACAGCCAGAAGCTTCTTGTAATGACTGGCTCTCTGCTGATGCAGATC